>NC_044033.1:55993233-56240451 GCF_901765095.1 Microcaecilia unicolor | reverse complement strand
TGCAGAAGAGGATATAATCAACCTGAAGCAGTCACTTCAAGGAGCAAATTTTGGGAGGTAAAAGCAGTGGTGAGCACAAAAACAGGAGGCAAGAATGGCACACACTGAACTTTGTCCCTCCCGATCAGCTTCTTCAGTAAACCCCATCCAGCCAACAGTGGAAAAAGTGCTTAAGTGCATCATCTTCTCCTATAGCACAGTCAAGCCTATGTTATTTTGCAGTTTACATTGTGAGACAAGGTCCCACAGTATGGTGTGCTTAAGTGTTTCTGCAGCTGGGCTGAATATGCTAATTGAAGAACAGAATCAGGAGGCAGCACAACCACCCTACTAGTTTTAAGATCAGTGTTTGCCTAGCTAAAGTCCTGCCACTAGGAATTAAGTTTTTTTTTTTTTTTTTTTGGCAGGGGGAAACGGAGGGCACAGGGGAAGTGCAGGAGAAGGAAAGCAAGTTAGGAAAAAGAAGAGGAAGACTTGGGGTGGGGAAGGGTGGAGAGTGTTCCTCTGAGCCCTCTATTGCATTCCCAACATCCTAGCTGCAAACTCAGATCAGATGCCCCCCCCCCCCCCCCCAACTCTCTTCAGACTAGATGCTCCTCACTCATATTCCTGGTGCACACCAGACTCTCCCCTGGAACTCTGACACACACATTTAGCAAAGTTACAAAACCTGCTATTCTGGACAAATAAATGTCCAGAACTTTGCAAATTTGTATGCAGAAATCCACTAGGAGTAAACAGTGCAGTGAATGCAATCAATATATATAGTTTATAGTAAACCATAAACTTAGGAGTAAACAGAGTATATGTAATCAGTATGTACAAGCAGAATGGCTGTAGTGATCTTGTGGGTTGCAGTCAGGCACAATGAGGCGCAGACAGATGAATGGCAAGAATGAGAGATTAAAGGCAGGGAAGGGACTCTAGAAGACATCTGGAGCCCCAGAACACACTTTCTGCCTTTTACACTAGTAAAATATACCTGAACAATCAAAATTTGAGGCTAACATGCAGTTTACCTTCAGCAGTCCACTGCTTGATGCATCCAGTCAGAAGCCCCAAAGAGCTCGTCTCTACAGCAGCTGATAAGACAGCCTGCAGTTGCTCTTCCTAATCAGTATACAAAAATATATGTGATTAACTTTAAAGAAGTTCTGCTTTGGAAACCACCAAAAAACTGATAAGGTCACTGATGATTTACTATACTAACAGTGTAATAGCCAGTAGCACAATACAAAGTCACAACACAATATTTAAGATAACATCCCTCTCTTTATAATCTGAAGCAGCTGGCATCCTGCACATTTAAAATTATTTTGGGACACATACAACTCGTGGTGGTCAAGTTTTTAAGCTGCTGACAGCCACTGGCTGAATTAACCCTGGACATTTGATGTTAGCCACCCATTTAAATACTGCTGAATATTGCCAGATCGCCAGCTCAGCAGGGTTTAACCAGGCAGGAGCCTTGCCTGTCCAGTTAAACCCTCATGAATATTGGGCCCTTTATTTTTAAGCAGGTTTCATGAATTGGATCATGAAATCCACTGGGCTTGATAATTTGAGCAACAGAAAAAGAGGCAGACAATGTAAGTGTCAACCTGGGATCTCATCTTTTAACCAAGTTGGGGTTTTTTGTTGCTGTGTTTTTTTTTTTTTTAAACATCCATACAGCTATCAAAATTTAACTAGGCCACTGTGCAAAAATAACATCTTGTGTCCCCCTACTCACTGATGTTTGGATTTTAAACATTATCTCACCTGTAGATTATCCCAGTCTCCAAGGAAGCCTGATGTAGCTGACTCACCACTGTTAAGGGTTTCTACTAGGATTCCATGTAGCTTACCCCTGTGTAACTATGGCTTTAACCATGGCAGCTTAATGCAGCCCTACCAATACTGTTAGGCTTTAATCAAGATTGATAACATAAGGGCAGTATATATCAAGTGGAATGGATGAATAAATAAAAAATATATATAGTTACACCTTCTGTCTAACCGCTAGTTTGTGATTTTCTCTTTGCCATTACAAATTTCATACGTCATTTTATTTACCTACCTTTCCCAGCTAGTATTACTTCTTACGTGCCTTTTCCACTCTGCTGTATGTCTGTCCAATCAAATTTATACTGTAACATAGTAGATGACGGCAGAAAAAGACCTGCACGGTCCATCCAGTCTGCCCAACAAGATAAACTCATATGTGCTACTTTTTGTGTATACCTTACCTTGATTTGTACCTGTCCTTTTCAGGGCACAGACCATATAAGTCTGCCCAACACTATCCCCGCCTCCCAACCACCAGCCCCGCCTCCCACCACCAGTTCTGGCACAGTACCATTCTTGCAACTACTGCCAGTGTATTGTTTCCAACATTCACCACTCTCCTGGCAACATTTCTCTTGTTGCTTTTGTACTTTCCTCCCTGCAATTTCCAGTCATTTATGTTTGTTCAAAGATGCTTGGCTCGGCTGCCTCTCTCCTGGGCCATAAGAACCATGTGAGGCTGGATGGGAAGTTTTATTTAAAAACAAGCAACATATCTCTCATTTTATCATAAAAAAAACTGAAGGAGGCTCATCATTCTTATTATTTTTTTATTTTATTACATTTGTACCCCGCGCTTTCCCACTCACAGCAGGTTCAATGCGGCTTACATATTATAGAACAAAAAAAGTGAGAACGAATGAGGATACCAAAAATTGTATTTATTCGTATAAAAAAATGATGAATGATGACCCGACACGGCCGTGTTTCGGCCAAAAGGCCTGCCTCAGGGGTCTTTTACAACCTCAGGAAGTATGATGTACGTACGCTCTGAGAAGAATGATGAAACTGGACTCACTTGGGTCTCCTCTCCTCGGAAAAAAATTTTTGTGTAATGACCAGGAACAAGCCTGCAATACTCCTCTCATAAAAGACGTTTGCAAATTTGTTCTCCTCACTTTTTTCGTTCTATATCTCACGGATCCGTGAGGGTTTGCACCTTTTTTTTGTTGCTTACATATTATATACAGGTACTTATTTGTACCTGGGGCAATGGAGGGTTAACTGACTTGCCCAGAGTCACAAGGAGCTGCCTGTGCCTGCAGTGGGAATCGAACCCAGTTCCCCAGGACCAAAGTCCACCACACTAACCACTCCTCCACTACTTTGATTCAGAAATCTATTAACCAATACAAAACATTGTTTTCCGTGAAATAAAGCCAGGACTGTTTAATGGAAGAACTGATTAAAAGATGCAAATTATCCCTATCAACTTCAAAGCCCAGAAGAGCTGGTAGAATAGTGAGAAAGACATATTTTGAAAGAATTTTCTCCAAAAAGTTCCAAATATCTAAGTCTCCCTCCCAGCAGGCACTGAACAGAGTCTTGAATCTCTCTGCTCTTTTAAGAGTGGATGCAATCCTCTTCTAATGGTGCGGAAGCTCCCGATTCTCAAACTGGGCATCTTTTGGATTCTATATAGAATCTGCCTTTTGGTTAATAGGAAACACAGAGGCAGGGTATCCCACATGATCATCTTCACCTCCTTCAGGATTCTGTGAATAGGCACTGCCATAAACTCCTTGGATGGGTTGAGAAATTGAAGAATATCCACTGTTTCTGCTCTGGACAACTCCACCGCCACTAACTTAAAGGAGATTTTCTGAGCCATCTCCCTCAAAAAATGAATAAATGAGCGCTCCTCAGTGGATACTTATGTCTCTAGTGAGGTAAAGGGGGATCTGAAGCACAGTGCAGGGACCCCCTCCTCTGAGAAGACCTTTAGCTCTTCCTTAAAATCCCTGAAGCACTCAGACCCACACAAATACTCCATAGGAGATACCTGACTTGATGTGTGTCTCAAACTACTGACGCTGTCAGGCCTTGGCTGGGGTTATCAAGACACTGAGGACTCGATGACTCAGGGAAGCTTCCTCCCCCAATGCATAGGATATCAACATAGATCTGGGCAACACTGAATCTGAGCATTTTCAAGACTTCCATGATGAAGGTCTCCTGTAGGCAATGCATGGGTCTTGGGGACAGCTGGACCTCTCCTTATCTCAATATTGAGAAAGTCAAAGTGATCCATCCTGTCCTCAAAGTTCTGCGAGAGCTGCTCCTCAAAGGATGCCATTGACAAAGGTGTGGGCATTACAGTAGGGGTGGCCCACGTCATCTAAGTTACTTGGGGTGTACTGGAACCAGGATATCAGATCTGTGGAGGCTGTTGTAACATAGTAACATAGTAGATGACGGCAGAAAAAGACCTGCACAGTCCATCCAGTCTGCCCAACTAGATAAACTCACATGTGCCACTTTTTGTGTATACCTTACCTTGATTTGTACCTGTCTTTTTCAGGGCACAGACCGTATAAGTCTGCCCAGCACTATCCCCGCAAGCCAACCACCCGCCCCGCCTCCCACCACCGGCTCTGGCACAGACCGTATAAGTCTGCCCAGCACTATCCCTTTTATCTGTCACATTCTCAACCTCTCACTTTCCACTGCAACTGTCCCTGCTGCCTTTAAACATGCTGTGGTCACACCTCTCCTTAAGAAACCTTCACTCGACCCTACTTGTCCCTCTAATTACTGACCCATCTCCCTCCTTCCTTTTCTCTCCAAATTACTTGAGCGTGCTGTTCACCGCCGCTGCCTTGATTTTCTCTCCTCACATGCTATTCTTGACCCACTACAATCTGGTTTTCGCCCTCTCCACTCAACCGAAATTGCGCTTACTAAAGTCTCCAATGACCTATTACTGGCTAAATCCAGAGGTCAATATTCCATCCTCATTCTTCTTGATCTTTCCGCTGCTTTTGACACTGTCGATCACAGCATACTTCTCGATACCCTGTCCTCACTTGGATTCCAGGGCTCTGTCCTTTCCTGGTTCTCTTCCTACCTCTCCCTCCGCACCTTTAGTGTTCACTCTGGTGGATCCTCTTCTACTTCTATCCCTCTGTCTGTCGGCGTACCTCAGGGTTCTGTTCTTGGTCCCCTCCTCTTTTCTATCTACACTTCTTCCCTTGGTTCATTAATCTCATCCCATGGCTTTTCCTACCATCTCTATGCTGATGACTCCCAAATCTACCTTTCTACCCCTGATATCTCACCTTGCATCCAAACCAAAGTTTCAGCGTGCTTGTCTGACATTGCTGTCTGGATGTCTCAACGCCACCTGAAATTAAATATGACCAAAACCGAGCTTCTCATTTCCCCCCCCCAAACCCACCTCCCCGCTCCCCCCGTTTTCTATTTCTGTTGATGGCTCTCTCATTCTCCCTGTCTCCTCAGCTCAAAACCTTGGGGTCATCTTTGACTCTTCTCTCTCCTTCTCTGCTCATATCCAGCAGATTGCCAAGACCTGTCGTTTCTTTCTTTACAACATCCGTAAAATCCACCCCTTTCTTTCCGAGCACTCTACCAAAACCCTCATCCACACCCTTGTCACCTCTCGTTTAGACTACTGCAATCTGCTTTTTGCTGGCCTCCCACTTAGTCACCTCTCCCCTCTCCAGTCGGTTCAAAACTCTGCTGCCCATCTCATCTTCAGCCAGGGTCGCTTTACTCATACTACCCCTCTCCTCAAGACCCTTCACTGGCTCCCTATCCGTTTTCGCATCCTGTTCAAACTTCTTCTACTAACCTATAAATGTACTCACTCTGCTGCTCCCCAGTATCTCTCCACACTCGTCCTTCCCTACACCCCTTCCCGTGCACTCCGCTCCATGGATAAATACTTCTTATCTGTTCCCTTCTCCACTACTGCCAACTCCAGACTTTGCGCCTTCTGTCTCGCTGCACCCTACGCCTGGAATAAACTTCCTGAGCCCCTACGTCTTGCCCCATCCTTGGCCACCTTTAAATCTAGACTGAAAGCCCACCTCTTTAACATTGCTTTTGACTCGTAACCACTTGTAACCACTTGCCTCCACCTACCCTCCTCTCTTCCTTCCCGTTCACATTAATTGATTTGATTTGCTTACTTTATTTATTTTTTGTCTATCAGATTGTAAGCTCTTTGAGCAGGGACTGTCTTTCTTCTATGTTTGTGCAGCGCTGCGTATGCCTTGTAGCGCTATAGAAATGCTAAATAGTAGTAGTAGTAGTAGTATCCCACCTCCCAACCACCAGCCCTGCCTCCCACCACCGGCTAAGCTTCTGGGGATTCCTTCCTTCTGAGCAGGATTCCTTTATGTTTATCCCATGCATGTTTGAATTCCATTACCGTTTTCCTCTCCACCACCTCCTGCGGGAGGGCATTCCAAGCATCCACCACTCTCTCTGTGAAAAAATACTTCCTGACATTTTTCTTGAGTCTGCCCCCGTTCAATCTCATTTCATGTCCTCTAGTTCTACAGCCTTCCCATCTCCGGAAAAGGTTTGTTTGCGGATTAATACCTTTCAAATATTTGAACGTCTGTATCATATCACCCATTTCTCCTTTCCTCCAGGGTATACATGTTCAGGTCAGCAAGTCTCTCCTCATACATCTTGTAACGCAAATCCCATACCATTCTCGTAGATTTTCTTTGCACCGCTTCAATTCTTTTTACATCCTTAGCAAAATATGGCCTCCAAAACTGAACACAATACTCCAGGTGGGGCCTCACCAACGACTTATACAGGGGCATTAAAACCTCTTTTCTTCTGCTGGTCACACCTCTCTCTATACAGCCTAGCAACCTTCTAGCTACGGCCACCACCTTGTCACACTGTTTCGTCGCCTTCAGGTCCTCAGATACTATCACCCCAAGATCCCTCTCCCCGTCCGTACCTATCAGACTCTCACCACCTAGCACATACGTCTCCCGTGGATTTCTACTCACTAAGTGCATCACTTTGCATTTCTTCGCATTGAACTTTAATTGCCAAACGTTTGACCATTCTTCTAGCTTACGCAGATCTTTTTTCATGCTTTCCACTCCCTCCGGGGTGTCCACTCGGTTGCAAATCTTGGTGTCATCCGCAAAAAGGCAAACTTTACCTTCTAACCCTTCAGCAATGTCACTCACAAATATATTAATAGAATCGGCCCCAGCACCGATCCCTGAGGCACTCCACTACTCACCTTTCCCTCCTCCGAGCGAATCCATTTACCATCACCCTCTGGCGTCTGCCCGTCAACCAGTTCCTAATCCAGTTCACCACTTCGGGTCCTATCTTCAGCCCGTCTAGTTGTAAATGCTCCAATGCCAAGGAAAATTAGTAGTCCTCACACTGAGGACACTTGGTGAACACCAGCTATCTTGGTGCCTCAATGCATTCTGTGCCATGCTCTGACGAGCGATGTTTAGGATACTGTGCTAGCTTGGCACTGATGAAAATCAGGATGAATCCTCTTTCTTCAGGCAGGAATTGGATGCTAGTCAATACCAATGCCCTCAATGTCAATGCATCCATAGAACCCCTATGCAGCTCCAGGCCCCACTGAAACCAGTCAATGGACCAGTCTCAGCACCTAAAAGCTTTTCCTTCTCCTTTTCTCTGCCACAAATCCCTCTGAAATCTAGGAAAACAAAATACAATGAGAGGTTCATGGTTGGGTTCCAGGTACTTCAAGCACCAATTGCATCCATTATGGATATAGTCACTGAGGGTCATCTTAGAGATGTTGTCCAGAAAAATAATCACAGCAAAAATCAAACCACTTAATGATGAAAAATATCCAGATGGGGAGCCTGAGGTCTAAAAATGGCCTACACCAGGCTAATGACAAAAATAAAAAAAACTTGAAAGATACCAGTAAAAACCTACCTAGGCACATCTAATGGGGGAAAAAAAGACTTCATGACTGCTACAGAACTTACATAGTGAAAAACCAATCCCAATCACTGAAAATGTCATGTAAAGGTGAGTGTGATGTAAAACCCATCCATTCAGCTCCATGGAAAACGGATGACTGAGGGGGTCCCATGTGACAGTGGTAGGCAGAAACAGGCACACTTGCACAATGAGGCTCTCTAGAATGTGCACACTCATGGATGGCACCAGGAGATGAGGCTTCTTTTGCCATGCAGCCTACTTAGGGACTCTGATGTGGTGACTAAACACTCCTTCAAGGCTGACTGGACTGATCAAGTGATCCACCACTTCAGACATCTTGGAGAGGTTGTTTGCCTTAGCTTGAGGACTTAAGTCTGGCTTGGGCAGCACCCAGAGAAAGCAGCCAGCTTCATCTGTATTCAGATGTGGTTGGGAAGCATATCCCACTCTTGGTGGTACTTCAGTAACTCATCATTGCTGTGAGTCCTGGTGAGTGCTGTGGACCTAACAGTATTCTCAGCTGTTCTGATCTCTTACCCTACTCTCTTCTCCCAAAATACAGGATTGCCTAGTAGATTTGTTGTTTGCCTAGTTCCTGTTCCGTGCCTAGATTATTCTGCTGTTCCTGTTCTTGACCTGTGTCTGATTTACACTGCTGTTCCTGGTTGCTCATCTTCCAAAATAATTTCTGAGTTTCTGATCCACACCTGGTCTGCTGCAGCATCTTCATGGTTCTTGACCCACACTTTTATAAGGCATGAAAACCACCACCCCCCCCCCCTTTTTTTTTTTTTGCAGGAGTAACCCCAACAACAACTCTCAAAGTCCAATGGATGCAAGCTGACTTTAGTAGCCTACAGAACTACACTGCCCTACAACGCGAGAAGGAAGTCCACCCACATATACTCAAAAGTAAGTACTTATCTTTAATCTAGAAAGTTTGTCCCATTATAATGTATACTGGACCACTGGATCACTCCTTCAGGATCACCAATATTTCAGAGGCAAAAGGCAGTAAGCTCTTTGCAGAGAAATCAAAGAAAACATGCCCCCCCCCCCCCCCCCCAATCTTCCCACAAATCGGCCAGAATGGACTTACTTCCCTGCAAGACAGTATGGATGTTCCTTGTCAGCTGTGGATGCTAGTACTTTAAACATGAATCACTTGGGACACTAGTAGCAAGCATGGACTTCAAAGAACTTCCACCCTTGCTGAGAAAGATCAAATTGCTCTTTCCTCACTGTTTACTAATTGGCCTCAGATTTCTAAAATAGTGCTTATGATACTTTTTGCTTTAATCTTGTATCACTTAAGATCCTCATCTTTCAATACATTACATTCAGGGGACAGCAGTCTTTCCCAGGGCATGACAGTTCTCCAGAACAATGTAACAGTATGTAAGCATTTCTTCTGGCACAGGGTTTCTCAACCTACTTCTTGGGACACACCAAACCAGTCTCATTTTCAAGATATCCACAATAAATATGCATAATATAAATTTACATACACTGCCTCCATAATATGAAAATCTATCTCATGTATATTTATTGTAGGCATCCTGAAAACCAGACTGACTGTGTGTCCCAAGGACTGGGATGAAAAACCATGTTCAAACATATACAAAGTCTGACTTCACTAAGTATAATCTACACAGGAATACCTGCCTGTAAAATTTGTACTTCTCTGTCAATGCAAGAAAAGCAAAATATCAAGAATTACATTATAGTATGTTTTAAGTGACCGCTTAAATAAAAAGTATCATAAGGGTGTATGGATCTTCTAGACGGTGTCCATGCAATTCAATATGGCCTTACCTGGCTTAAAATAGATGGCTGGACATCAGCAAGCCTTGGGGAGAGCAGGCCAGCAACAAGACACCTGTTATAGCCATCAGGAATGGTTTCACTTAAAGAAGGACCAGATTTTTTCAAAAACTGCAAAGTCTACAAAATAAACAAACAACTAGCTGAAATAAATCTGACAATTATTGTGATTCACATGTATAATATAATAAATTTTGTAGCAAGGCAAGCTTAGAACATCCTAACTCTGTCACAATACAAGTTCTATGGTGAGCGCTACCAGTAAATCTGAGAGACTGATATCATACACCACATAAGCTGGCTTAGCAGTAAGGTTCATTCCTGTCACAGCATGTGCAAAACTAGCCCACTTGGAGAACTTGCTCCAAAGTTCAAAAAAGCTTTGCACAAATACTTAGAGAAAAAGTCCATTAAAAATTATTAGCCAGGTAGACTTGAGAAAACCATCACTTATCCTTGGGAATGAGCTAAAAGAAATATATCCACTTTTTGGGATTTGCCAGGTTCTTGTGATTTAGAATGACTGCCAATAGAGATAGGAAGCTAGAACAAAAGAATTGCCAAACTGGGTCAGGGTAAAGATCCAATTGGCGATCCAATTGGCCTCATATGCTTTTTCTAATAGTAGCTACTCCAGGTCATAAGTACCTGACAAAATCCAAAAAAGTAGCAAGATTCCATGCTACTTTACCCCTAGGGATAAGCAGTGGCTTTCCCTGGGTCTACCTTAATGATGGTTTATAGACTGTACCTCCAGGAATTTGTCCAAACCTTTTTTAAAATACAACTACATTAACTGCTTTTACCACATCCTTTGTCAACGAGTTCCAAAGTTTAAATATGTATTGAGTGAGAAAAATCTCTGTTTTTAAAAAAGGATTGCTATGTAACATCATGGAGTGTCCCCTAATCTTTGTACATTCTGAAAGAGTAAACAATCAATTTACATTTATCCATTCCTCATGATTTTGTAGACATCTATCTTATTTCCCCTCAGCTGTCTTTTCCCCATGCTAGAGTCCTAACCCCTTTAGCCTTTCCTCATGAGTCATTCCCTGCCCTTATTTTAGTCACCCTTCTTTGCAACTTCTCTAATTCCATTATCATCTTTTTAGAGATGAAGTGACAGGATTACACACAATACTCATGGTGAAGCTACATCATGGAGCAATACAGATACAGTATGGTTATTTCTTTTATAATCTATTCCTTTCTTAGCAGTTCCTAGCATTGTTTGCTTTTTTAGCTGCCACCATACACCGAGCAAAAGATTCCAAAATATTATCCATGATGATGACACCTAGATCTTTTTTTTCTCCGAGTGGTCATTCCTAATGTGGAACTTAGCATCGTGTAGCAATAAATTTGAATTATTATTCCAAAAAGTACATCACTTTGCACCTGTCCACACTAAATGTCATCTGCCATTTCAATGACCAGACTTCCTACCTCCCAAGATCCTTCCACAGTTTCTCACTGGTCACATGCAATTTAACAACTTGAAATAATAATGTGCCATTTGTAAATTTGATCACCTCACTCACTGTTCCAATTTATAAATATGTTAAGCACTGGCCCCAGTACAGATTTCTGTGCTACTCCGCTATTCACCTTCCTCCATTGAGAAAACTGTGCATTTAAGTTACTCTTTTCTATCCTTTAACCAGTTCCCAATCCACAGCAGGATATTGTCTGCTATCACACTGCTTTTTAAATTTCCTCAGGAGTCTCTCATGAAGGACTCTGTCAAAAGCTTTCTGAAAATCTAGATATAAAATACCAACTGACTCACCGTATCCATGTTTGTTCGCATCTTTAAAAAAATGTAGCAGACTGGTATCCTATTAAGCCATGTTTTTCTGAGTGTTTAGTAATTCTGTTCTTCATATAAGTGTAACATTTTTGCCAGCACTGACATCAGGCTCACCCCAGTACCCTTTTTAAAATACTGGCTGGCTACTTTCCAATTCTCAGGTACCGTGAATGATGTTAGTGATAAGATTACAGATCAGTATATGTAACCTGTTTTTGATTTTTTTCAGTTCTCTGGTGTGTATAACATACAGTCCAGGTATTTGCAGCTCTTTAGTTGCTGATTTGTCCTATTACATCTTTCAAGTTCACCAAGATTTGTTTCTGTACCTCCATATCATTACCTTTAAATACCATTTCTGGCATGGGTAGCTCCCTTGCATAATCCTTAGTGAAGGACAAAGCAAAGAATTTATTTTCTCCTCTATGGTTTTTATGGATTGTGGTCATAGTTTGTCTTATGTTCTTATATCCTTTCCTGAAGCATATCTTCTGCTTGAAATACTTCTGAATATCTAAAAACACTCTTCTTTCCCTTTAGGGCACTGGCTAGAACTGCTCTGGACTGTAGCAAGGCTTTAGTCTATGCAGAACAGATAGTGGCATGCAGGAAGCTAAGTGGTATAGAGGCAGAGGGGTTAAAGTTTGTTGAAACAAGTCCACACTTTTCCATATATCAAATACCAATTCAAAAGCATAATTATTAACATGCCGATTTCCCGTATAACGAGGGATTGCTGTAAAGTGATTTCACTTTATCATACCTACTTCATTGTCAAGCTGGATCCCTACAAAGGGCATTTACCCCAAATTCTATATACTGCACCCTAATTTCTGTGTGGAAATCAAAGCGTATTCTATAACAATGTGTGTAACTTAATTGGTTAACTAGATAATCAGTGCTGTTAATTGAATGTTAAGCAATTAGCACTAACTGGCATTAATTACAGTTTATGCACACAACTCGCTAAGTGTATTCTGCAATGTGATGCACATAAATTCCAAGTCACATAGTTGAAACGGGGGCATGTTATAGGCGTTTCTAAAATCTATGCACATTATTATAGAATACACCCGCTCTGCACCTAATATAGGCATCAGATTTACACCAAGTAAAACATGGTCTAAATGGACCCAACCAAATTTGGTCAAGTGTAGAGGTACTCAGCATATTCTATATACAGCGCAGAAATTTCAGCCTATTCTGTAAAATTTATGCATTTTTTTCCCGCGTGGATTTTTCAGGCGCCATATATAGAATCTAGCCCTTAATGTGAAATGCAATGCTAGTTGCAAAATGCAATCACTAATGTAGCTTACATAACAAAGCTTTTAATATAAATATTATCGTACCTCCTTCTGAAACCCCGTGCAAGTTATGTGAACAATTCCTGAATTCAACAAACATGTGGCATCTGAAAAGGAAAATTATGCACAGAATCTCATAAAAGCTTTGTAACTGCATCAGTACAAAAACAATGTGCTTGTCAGCTAACCTAAATAGCCTCAACACTTGCACAATCTTTCGAAAATGAAATGTCATTTGTGGTCATACTTTTCTGCAATTGTCAAATCTATAGAATTTGCTTTTGAATAAACTTTATGCACCTAAGACCCTGTACTAAGCGATTTAAAAAAACTATATGCATCAGACAACCCGATTGGTTTGGTAAATAAATGCACTTTAAGAGTCTGAAAAAACTGAACTGTTTATACTGCCCTGACATTTAATTTATCTGCAATAATTCTACAAATACACTGACCCCAAAAATACATCACAGAATATTTCAATTTTGATATAAATTTAAATAATAGGACATAATACAAATGCATACCAAAATTATATGTGCTTGGATTAAAGAACTGCTCAGGAGGTGGATATGATGGAGGAACCCCACGACTTAAACTTCGTTCATGTACCAGGATATCCAAAATGTAGTGTGGTGAAGTCATGCTCACTACTGTATCCAAAGACCATAAAGCAAAATAGGGGCAATTATGGAGAAATTCACCTGGTCTGAATAAAAAATAAACAGCAGAGTATGTGTGAATGGGTACACTGCTTTTACTTCTGAACGAACAGTAACAACAATAAATAAAACAAACTATAATGCATTCCCTTACCTTAATGAATCTGGCATTTGAGCATGATACCAACGATTTATATCAAAGACACCCAAATAAGTAGAAGGTTTTCCTTGTCCATATGTATTCACTTGCCAGCAGAAGACTGAAACACTGGTGTCAGGTGAAGTGGCTAGGAGGAGAAAAAATTGTTTTCATAAGCATAAACCTAATATTCTAGTCTCAAGCCAGGTACATTTAGAATGATAATGCTCATTATTCCTTTCTACACTACATTTGCAAAAGTTAATTTGCAGAAACTGAAAGGCCTGTGCAGTAACTATTGGGCATGTCCATCATCTCTCCTTACAATTACCTACTCAGAAAACATTTACAGCATGTACTGCAACTAATGTAGATGCATTTACCACCACCTACATTAGTGGCAGTAAGTGAACTGTGTTACCTGCTGTGGTAATAGAATGCACAGTAAGCTAATGAATATTAACTGCAAAACGCATCCACACCCATTCCATGCTATGCATCTTTTTCTATTACAGGTTGAACCATGGTTACTGAACAATAAGGTGAAAGTTAATCATATCTGTTAATTCCCTTTCCTTGAGCCCAGCCATGCCAGTCTGAACAAATTGGTTGTGTCCCTAAGGTAGAACCGAATTTGCCAGTATCACCACCAGAATATAGGCTATTCCTCTCCATTATGCCACTGCCAAAGCAGCATAAGGTCCTGTGAGCCACCCTCAAGCCCCATTTGCTATCGCAGCAAGAGTAAGACAATCAATTAACCTACACACAGAACTATGAACAACTACTGAGAGAAAAGTAGAGAGCGTAGAGAATCTCAAGCCACAGTCCTTCCAGGGTGGGTCTCAGGCAGTGTGGCTGGACTTAAGGAAAGGAAATTAACAGGTATGACTAAATTTCACCTACCTTATCATCCAAGCCCCACTAGTCTGAACAAGAGAGGTGTACCTAAACAATCTCAATGGCAGTGCTGATTACTTATCAAAAGTTATTACAGTTACTGATGCTTCTCAACTAAAATAATTAGCTACTGTAAATTACTCATCTAGGAATGTAATCAATTACTGATTACAGCAGTTACATGTTTAGACTTATTACTTTTCCTTTACCAATATCACATCCAAGTGTACTAATAGTTTAATTCTTTCCATTTCATCAAGCAGATCAATCCATAGACTGGTGGGTTGTGTCCATCTACCAGCAGGTGGAGATAGCGAGCAATCTTTTGCCTCCCTATATGTGGTCATGTGCTGCCAGAAACTCCTCAGTATGTTCTCTATCTTAGCAGGTGGTGGTCACACACAGCAGCAGCTCTGGCTAGGTCTCCAAGCCTATTCATTTAGGTTTTGTTGAGTACCTGGGGTTGAGGGCTCTTCCTGAGCAAGTGCAAACCTGGTGGTGCCAGGTCCCTCCTTTTCTCCCCCCTCCCGCTGGCTCCGTTGGGAAAAAAAAAGTCTTTTTTTAAACATCCAAAAAGGGCATTTATTTCAGCTGCTCACTGGGACACCAATTCGTTGCAGCTCGGAACGAGAAGCAAGTAATTTAAACTTTTCTAGCGGGCAGGGGGTTCCCCGAACGGTCTCCTCGTGGCTTACGGCGTCAGAGGGCAAGGGCACGAAAAGACGTTCCCCGGACCACGTGCGCGCGTCTAGCGGAGAAGCGGGGGGTTCGAAGGCAGAGTTGCCTTTTTTGGGCCCCTTTTCGGAGTCGGGAGAGTTCCCCGGGTTTTCCTCCGGTGCGGCGTGTTTTCCTGCCTTAAGTGCCCATCCCCCGCTGGCCGCCCTCCCGGTTTTGGCCGGCCACACTGCTCGGACGGCTTCTTCTTGGGCCGCCCTCGAGGTGGGAGACGTTAATCCTATGGTCGCCCTTGACTTGGGCGACGGTAAGAAGTTGGCAAATTTAAAGCACCATTCTTCCCCGTGCGGCTCCTTCGCGGAGTGTCGCACTGGACGCCATTTTGGATGCGCAGCGCGCCTCTCCCCCACTCTTGGGAGCGCAGGTTGAGAGTGCCTCTAGGGCCGTGGCCCAGGCTGCAGAAGGGCACAGACTGGGGGGTTTCTCCCCTGAGTTCATTTTGCTGCTGCATCAGGCTTTTCTTATGCAAAACGCTCCCCTGTCTGATAAGGGTGATGAGGCTTCTATGATCAAACGCCCTTGGGTGGATCTCCAGGACCTGGGGGACTCTGTCTCCTCTGATGTGGATGAGGGCAGCGTATCTGAGTTCTCCCAAAGGTCCTTAGGGGATTCTTTGGAGGAGACTGATGCTCGCTCGGATGGAGCGGATGACCCCTCTGCAGCGCGGCTTTTTCGCTCAGAGGATTTGCCCAACCTGTTAGTGCAGGCCATGAGCATTTTGAAAATTTCCTCTCCGGAAGAAGACCCTCTCTCAGCCTCAGCTGGCTCAGCCATTATGCTTGGAACTAAGCGCCCGCCTAGAACCTTCCACGTTCATGAAGCCATGCAGACTTTAATTTCGGCTCAATGGGATTCCCCTAAAACGAGCCTTAAAGTAGCCAGGGCTATGTCCCGTCTGTATCCTCTGCCTGAGGGGGAACGGGAAGCCTTTCTCTGGCCTACAGTGGATTCTTTAATCACTGCAGTGACTAAGAAAATGGCTCTGCCGGTGGAAGGTGGCACTGCCCTGAAGGACGCTAAGGACAGGAGATTGGAGGCGGCCTTAAAGTTGGCCTTTGAGGCGGCCGCCCTAAGTTTGCAAGCCTCGGTTTGCGGCTCCTATGTGGCCAGTGCATTCCTGACTGTTTTGCAGCGGGCTTCCCCCTCGGATTCTTTCTTGAGGGCGGACTGGCCGGCCCTGGAGTCGGGCTTGGCCTACTTGGCAAACTTGCTGTATGATGTCTTGAGAGCCTCGGCTAAAGGTATGGCTCAGACAGTCTCTGCCCGGCGGTGGCTCTGGCTTAAGCACTGGTCGGCTGACCACGCCTCAAAATCTCGCCTAGCCAAGTTGCCTTTTAAAGGCAAGCTGCTCTTTGGGGACGAACTGGACAAGATTGTGACGGAGCTCAGCATGTCTAAGGGCAAGAGGTTGCTGGAGGTCAGGGCACAGGCCGGCAGTGCTCGCCCTGGTTCCTCCAAGGGCTGATTTCAGGAAACCCGTCGGTATCGCCCGGGCAAGTCGACCTCCTCTTCCTTCAAGCAGAACTTCTCCCCCAAGCAGCATTCCTTTCGCAGGGACCGCCGTCCCGGAGGTCCGTCCTCCGGCCCTCCCCCAGCGTCTCGTACCCAATGACGGGGCCCTGGTCCATGGTCCAGAGCAGATAGGAGGACGGCTATCCTCGTTTCTGGGAGAGTGGACCAGGGTAACTTCAGACGCTTGGGTTCTGGAAGTCATCAGAGACGGCTACAAGTTGGAGTTCTGCCTGCCCTTGAGAGACGGGTTTGTGAACTCTCCCTGCAAGTCTCCAGTCAAAGCAGCGGCAGTGCAGCAGACTTTGGTCAACCTGATCCACCTGGGCGCGGTGGTCCCAGTGCCAGTAGATCAACTTGGCAAGGGACGTTACTCCATTTACTTTGTGGTGCCAAAGAAGGGGGGTTTTGTTCGGCCTATTCTCAACCTCAAGGGAGTCAATCGGGCCTTGAAAATACGGCACTTCCGGATGGAGACTCTCCGCTCCGTAATAGCTGCGGTAAAAAAAAAGGAGAATTCCTGGCATCCTTGGACATCAAAGAAGCTTACTTACATATTCCCATCTGGCCGCCTCATCAGCGCTTCCTGCACTTTGCAGTCCTGGGCCGCCACTTCCAGTTCAGAGCCCTCCCGTTCGGGTTGGCTACTGCTCCGCGGACCTTGTCCAAAGTAATGGTGGTCATCGCGGCTTACCTCAGCAAAGAAGAAGTGCAAGTCCATCCCTATCTGGACGACTGGCTGATCCAAGCCCCCTCTTATGCAGTGTGGGAGAGCTACGGACAGGGTTATTGCCCTTCTGAGCTCCCTGGGATGGATCGTCAACTGGGAGAAGTCAGCTGCGCCCAACTCAGTCCCTGGAGTATCTGGGAGTTCGATTCGACACCCAAGTGGGCAGAGTGTTCCTGCCAGACAACCAGAGCGTCAAGCTTCGGACCCAGGTGGACCAGTTCCTAGCATCCTCTACACTTCGGGCTTGGGACTATGTGCAGCTGTTGGGCTCCATGACGGCCACAATGGAGGTAGTGCCCTGGGCCAGGGCCCATATGAGACGATTACAGCACTCTCTTCTGCGGCGGTGGATTCCAGTCTCGGAGGATTACGCTGTACGCCTTCCCTTGGCGCTGGTGGCGGAGGCCAGACAAGCTGTCCACAGGAATGCCTCTCACGACCCCGGAGTGGGTTGTCGTCACAACGGACGCCTCTTTGACGGGCTGGGGAGCCCACTACCTAGGAAGGACAGCGCAGGGGCTCTGGTCTCCTGTGGAGGCAAAGTGGTCTATCAACCTCCTGGAACTCCGAGTCATTCGGTTGGCGCTTCTAGAGTTTCTCCCGGTCCTGGTGCTGAGGCCAGTACGGGTCCTGTCGGACTATGCCACGGCTGTGGCCTATGTCAATCGCCAGGGAGGTACCAGGAGTGTCCCTCTAGCCAAGGAGGCCATGAAGCTATACCTGTGGGCGGAAGTGAATCTGGAACAGCTGTCGGCGGCCCACATTGCGGGAGTCATGAATGCCAAGGCGGACTTTCTCAGTCGTCATACTTTGGATCCCGGAGAGTGGCAGCTGTCGGCTCGGGCGTTCTTGGACATCACGAAGCGCTGGGGCCAGCCGAGCCTGGATCTGATGGCGTCCTCGGCCAATTGCCAAGTGCCGCGGTTCTTCAGCAGAGGACGGGACCCTCGATCTCTGGGAGTCGATGCTCTTCTCCAGCAGTGGCCGGCACAGGAGCTTCTCTACGTGTTCCCGCCCTGGCCCATGATGGGCAGAGTTCTAGGCCGGGTGGCAAAGCATCCGGGCCGGGTGATCCTGGTGGGTCTGGATTGGCCCAGACGCCCCTGGTATGTGGACTTAATCAGACTGTCAGTGGACGGCCCTCTGAAGCTGCCAGCGGAGTAGGGCCTCTTGCATCAGGGTCCCGTGGTGATGGAGGATCCCTCCCCCTTTGGTCTTATGGCCTGGCTATTGAGCGGAAGCGGCTGAGGAAGAAGGGCTTCTCAGACAAGGTCATCGCCACTATGCTGAGAGTGAGGAAGCGCTCTACTTCTACTACTTACGCCAGGGTTTGGCGTACCTTTGCATCCTGATGCGAGGCAGGCTCTCTATCGCCCTTCACTGCTCCAGTATCTTCAGTGTTGGCGTTCCTGCAAGAAGGTCTGGAGAAAGGCCTGTCGCTCAGTTCGCTGAAAGTCCAGGTGGTGGCTCTAGCTTGCTTCAGGAGCCGTTTGAAGGGTGCTTCCCTGGCTTTGCAGCCAGATGTGGTGCATTTCCTCAAAGGAGTTAATCACCTGTGCCCTCCTCTGCACTCGATAGGGCCTACGTGGAATCTCAATCTAGAGCTACGGGCCTTGCAGAAGCCGCCCTTTGAGCCCTTGTCGAGGGCATCGCTGAAGGACCTGACGTTGAAAGCGGTCTTTTTGGTGGCTATCACTTCAGCCAGAAGAGTTTCCGAGCTCCAGGCACTCTTGTGTCGAGAGCCGTTCCTGCGGTTCACTGAGGCAGGAGTGTCGATTCGCCCAGTGCCTTCCTTTCTGCCCAAGATTGTTTCTCGCTTCCATGTGAATCAGAAGCTTTGTCTACCCTCCTTTCATAGGGAGGATTACCCAGAGGAGTACTCTGCTCTCAAATGTCTGGATGTGAGACAAGTCATCACAAAGACAAGTCATCACCAGATACTTGGAAGTGACCAATGACTTCCGGAAGTCGGATCACCTGTTCGTGCTGTTCAAAGGTCCTCTTAAGGGTCTGCAGGCATCTAAGCCTACTGTGGCACATTGGGTCAAGGAGACGATTGCGGCAGCTTATGTGGCTGCAGGGAAACTTCCGCCTATTCAGCTGAAGGCGCACTCTACCAGAGCACAGGCGGCCTCGATGGCAGAGTCCAGATCCGTCTCCTTGGAAGAGATTTGTAGAGCGGCAACTTGGGCGTCGGCTCATACCTTCTCACGACATTACCGCTTGGATGTGGCTGCTCGGGCCGAGGCCCAGTTTGGAGCTTCAGTTGCGTTCAGGGATTTCCATGTCCCGCCCTGGGTGAGTACTGCTTCGGTGCATCCCACCAGTCTGTGGATTGATCTGCTTGATGAAATGGAAGGTAAAATTATGTATTATACCTGATAATTTTCTTTCCATTAATCACAGCAGATCAATCCATAGCCCCACCCAGACATCTGTATTGTTTTTGTTCTGGTTATATTTCAGGTTTAGTCTTCAGTTCCCGTTCAGGAGGACTTCGCGTTCAAGTTCTTGCAATTGGATTTTCCTTGAGTTGAAACGACTTTGTGTTACAGTGAGTTGCTGCATTCCTCTCCCCCCGTGGCGACGGTGGTTGGATTGATAACTAAATTATGCCGGCGCTCCCCCCCGCTTCGTGCGGTAGTGGGGTAGCTTTGTATCCCTCCCGCTTCGGCAGTGTTAGGGTCAGCCAGCTCCTCCTGCGGTTGCAGTAGCAGGATAAGCTAGATCCCCCCGCATCGGCGGGTGTGGTGTCCCTCCCCCGCTTCGCGGGGATCAGCTGGACGGATTCCCCTCCCCCACTTCGACGGTGGTGAGCTGGGCAGAGTGTCCCTTTGTGGGTGTAATTCTCTAAGTGCTGAGTCCTGCGGATGGAGCTTTGATATCGACATACTGAGGAGTTTCCGGCAGCACATGACCACATATAGGGAGGCAAAAGATTGCTCTTTATCTCCACCTGCTGGTAGATGGACACAACTCACCAGTCTATGGATTGATCTGCTGTAATTAATGGAAAGAAAATTATCAGGTATGATACATAATTTTACTTTTGTGTAGCAGTTTTATTCAGAGTTTAATAAAAACACATTTGAAATCAAAGGAATAAGTAATTAACAATTAACTTATGTGAGGGATGCAAAACTACATGAGAATACAAAATAGGCTATTCCTGGTCTCTGTAGCTTTTGCTTCTAGGTGTCAACATTTGCCCACCAGCACTACAAAGTCTTCTATCTGCAACATGTAAGAGAGGACTTAAGTGCTTATGAGAGCATAAGTGATAGATGCAACACTGTCCAAGGATACATAAGACAGACTAGTGATCATCTGTACTGCAGCACTTCACCCAGTTAAAAAAAAGCAGATTTGAAATCAAGGGAATAAGTAAATAACAATTAAAGATTTTATGCTGCTCTTAGCAAGAGCAACATTTCAAAATGTTTGTTAGCAAGGCAATTATGTCTAGGTATCAAAAATTTGACCTCCAGCACTACGAAGTCCTTCTTAGTGTTATGTCTAATGAAAACCTCCTTAACTAATGGAAGTGTGCTTAAACAGTCTAATGATTTGTCATTGCTACTTTTTAAGTTGTACTTGCTGGTGTATACTTCCAACATCATTTCCACTGTGTTTCTAGGAATTTAAACTAGAAGGCGGGGTGGCATATGGAGGTATGTCACTTCCACAGGCCACCCCCAGCTAAAGATAAGACCTAAACCAAACCAACCTCTCCCCTTCCCCCATGCTCTATTTCTGTGGACAACACGCTCATTCTTCCTGTCTCATCTGCTCATAACCTTGGGGTAATCTTTGACTCCTCCCTCTCCTTCTCTGCACATATTCAACAGATTGCTAAAACCTGTCGTTTCTTCCTCTATATCACATCACCAAAATTCGCCCTTTCCTTTCTGAGCACACTACCAGAACCCTCATCCACACTCTCAACACCTCTCGCTTAGACTACTGCAACTTGCTTATCACAGGTCTTCCACTCAGCCATCTCTCTCCTCTTCAATCTGTTAAAAAATCTGTTGCACGACTAATATTTCGCCAAAGTCGCTATGCTCATATCAGCCCTTTCCTGAAGTCACTTCACTGGCTCCCTATCCGTTTCCGTATACAATTCAAGCTCCTCTTATTGACCAAGTGCAGCCCCTCACTATCTCTCCACCCTCATCTCTCCCTACACTCCTTCCCAGGAACTCTGTTCACTAGGTAAATCTCTCCTAACTGCACCCTTCTCCTCCATCGCTAACTCCAGACTCCGTTCCTTTTATCTTGCCGCACCTTATGCCTGGAATAGACTTCCTGAGCCGTTACATCAAGCTCCATCCCTGGCCACCTTCAAATCCAGGCTAAAGGCCTATCTGTTTGATGCTGCTTTTGACTCCTAACTTGTCACTTGTTCGTAACCTTTATCTTGTTCCTCTCTTCAATAGTCCCTTATCCCTATGTGTCCTGTCTGTCCTACCCTTATCCCTTATTTGTCCTGTCTGTCTTGATTTAGATTGTAAGCTCTTTTGAGCAGGGACTGTCTTTTCTTCATGTTCAATTGTGAAGCGCTGCGTACGACTGGTAGCGCTATAGAAATGATTTGTAGTAGTTTGTAGTAGTAAAGAGAAGATGTGACAGTAGTAAAGAAAACAACAATCTTAGCAAATCACTTCTTACCAACACAGCAGGAAGCGAGATTAAAGAAAAAACTACACAGAAGATGAGACTGCCACTGAAATGTAGCTGTGTGAGTGTGAGAGACAAAGCTCATGTGTGTGTGTGTGTGTGTGTGTGGGGGGGGGGGGGAAGTGAAAGAGGGAGGGGCAAAGTATCAGTGTGTGTGTGTGGGGGGGGTGTTTATTGTGTGTGTGTGTGTGTGTGTGTGTGTGTGTGTGTGTGTAACAATGTTGGGGGGGGGGGTGTCTGGTGAACTGGGAGGGGTTGGCTGTTGGGTTTTACTGTTTTTGTCTTAGAGTTACAGGTGTCTTGTTATTTTGGTGGGCTTGGGGGTGGGGGGCATATGTTGGGGAGGGGGCATGTTTTGCCATCTGTAAGTCTGCTTCACTGTGTGAGTGACACAGAGTGTGTCTGTGTGTGTGTGAAAGTGAGAGAGGGTGGGGCGGACTGGGAAGTTGGGTGCTAGTGTCTGTGTTTTTGTGGTATTGTGTGTACGTCTCACAATGGCTAGTAGGGGAGGGGGGGGAAGGTGATGAGAGGGTGAGGCAGGGGGCTTGGAGGAGGATCAGCGGGGTTGGCCGTGTTATTGCTGGCTCGTATTAGTGTGGTGTTGTAGTCTGGTTTTTTTTTTTTATTTTTTTTTTTTTTGGGGGGGGGGGGGGGGGGGGGGGCGATGTCCAGTGCTGGCTAAGTTGGATGAAGTTGTGTGTGGCTTTGAGGGTGGTTATTGTTGCAGGGATGATATATATAGAGAGATTGAGTGTGCATCTATCCATGTGCATCTTCTGTGGGTTTGGGGGGGGGGGGGGGGAAGTGTGTGTGTGTGCGTGTGTGTAAGTGAGAGAGGGTGGGGTGGATTCGGAGGTTGGGGTGAGTGTGTTTTTGAGATATTGTGTGTGTGTCTCACAGAGAGTTCGTGTGTGTGTGTAAGAGTGTTAGGGTGGGGTGGATTCGGAGGTTGGGGGTGAGTGTGTTTTTGTGATATTGTGTGTGTGTTTCACAATGAAAGGGGGTTGGGGGGACGGGGAGAGGGTTTTGGTTTTGGGGGGATGCCCCTTGCTGGCAAAGTGTATTAAAGTGACGTTTGGCTTTGAGTGTGGTTATTGTTGAAGGGGTGATATACAGAGAGAGAGAGTGAGTGAGTGTGCATGTTGTGCATCAGTGTATGTGTGTGTTAGTCTTTTTTAGTGGGGTTTTGGGGTGGAGGGGGGCGGTGGTTGTGTGTCTGTGTGTGAGAGTGAAAGATCATGTGTGTCACACAGGTAGTTTGTGTGTGAGAGAGTGGGTCTTGTGTGTGTGTCACAGTTTGTGTGTGTGTGTGAGAGAAGGTGGGGCGGACTGGGTGTTTGCAGGCGAATGTGTGTGTTTTTGTGATATTGTGTGTGTGTCTGACAATGACGGGGGGGGGGGCGGGGGGTGGTGAACTATGAGGATGTGGCTGGGTGCTTGGAGGGGGCTCAGCGTTTGTTGAGGGGTGGAGTGGGCTTTGACCGTGTTGTTGCTGGCTCATATTAGTGTGTGTGTGTGGGGGGGGGGGGGGGGGGGGGGGGGGTTGTTGTGCTAGTAAACTTGCAGGAAGTGTTGGTTGTCTTTGAGGGTGGTGGTGAACTGAGAGAGTTTTGCAGGGTGTTTGGAGGGGGATCAGTGTGTGGTTTTTTTTTTTGGGGGGGGGGGGGGGAGATTCATCTTCACTGTCATTGTCGGTGTTACAGCGGCCGGCAGCAGCAGTCCAAAGCGTGTAGACTCGGCCCTTTTCTCTCTCATGTCCTGTTTCCACACGGGCGGGACCAGAGCTGTGAGAGAGAGAAGGGCCGAGCCTGGACGCTTTGTTTAGCTGCTGCCATTCGCCGTTACACCGACGACCCTTAAACGCGAGGGGAGAGGATGGGGTCCTCTATGTCCAGAGACGAGTTGTGACGGGAGGGGGGAGAGTATGGGGGGATTGAACGGCGATTTGGGAGGGAGGCGGTCGGGGAGGCGGTTCGAAGTCGTAGAGGAGAGGGAGGTCTGTGGCAGTGTGCATTGGGGAGGAGAGTGGATGAGGGGGCTGTGGCCAGGGGATGGGGGTCCAGTGGCATCTCGGGAGGGGCGAGTGACGGAGCACCGGGGGGGGGGGGGGGGGGGTGTTGTCAAGTGTGTCTATGAGGTGGGTTTACCATGCTCACGGCGGTTGTGTGTCGTTGATGTTCGGGCACGCTGTTTGGGCTCTTTTTTCAGTCTGGTGGTGTGCCTCGTGCTGCTTTCATGTGGTTGGTCAGTGTCGCTGGTGACGTACCAGGAAGTTCTGACGTCAATTTATGAGATGGAGAGCACAAATGCCTCAAGGTTTAAGTGCCACGGAGTCAGCTTCAGAACGTTGGAGGTGCTTTTTATTATATAGGATTCTGACTTCAAAGGTCTTACGTTCCTGTATTGTCTTAAAAGTTGCCTTTCAGCATTCTCACCATATCATCATTGGTACAGTGTTCTGGTTTTGTAAGTGCTGCCCCACAGAGCTGACATCGTGGTTGGCACTGGCATTTTTCATATAAAGTAAATTAAATCTCTTTAGCATCTGGCTTATTTCTCCAATATAGCACCCTTCTTCACACTTTCTACATTGAATGATATATACCACATTGAAAGATGAGCATGTAAAGGATTCCTTTATGTTGAATATTTTTCCTTTGTGAATGATTGTGGGATCCTGTGAAATGTTTTGGCATTGTGTGCCGCTTTCTTCTTTTTCAGTCTGTGTTTGGAGCTTACTTCTCACTAGCTTGTGTTTTAAGATGGGTGACTGTCAGAAAGCCAGCACTGGTGGGGATGGGAATATCTATTTCAGTAATTCGTCCTCCTGGAGTAGTGGTTGTAGATCTTTTATGATTTTTCTCAATATTTCCAGCTCTGGGTTGTATGTCATCTATCAACATTTGCTTATTTCTGATCTGACGAAGGACTACCTTCGAAAGCTAATCAAAAAATGTATTAAGTTAGTCCAATAAAAAATGTATCATATTTTCTTTTCTTTGTTTTATTTTATTCTATTTCTATTGATTACCTTTAAAAGTGGACTAACACGGCTACCACATCTCACTACTGGAAAAATAATGGAAGCGATGCTAAAGGAACAGATAGTGAATTTCCTGGAATCCAATAGGTTGTAAGATCAAGACAACATGGTTTTACCAAAGGTAAATCATGCCAAACAAACCTGATTGAATTCTTTGACTGGGTGACCAGAGAACTGGATCGAGGACATGCTCTAGATGTAATCAAGATTTCAGCAAAGCCTTTGACAGGGTCCCTCACAGGAGTCTCTTGAATAAACTTAGCAGGCTGAAGTTAGGACCCAAAGTGGTGAATTGGATTAGGAACTGGTTGACAAGACAGATACCAGAGGGTGGTAGTTAATGGAATTCACTCGGAGGAAGAAAAGGTGAGTAGTAGAGTGACAAGTACAGAGTGACTCAAGGATCGGAGCTGGGGCAGATTCTGTTCAATACATTTGTGAGTGACATTGCCGAAGGGTTAGAAGGTAAAGTTTGCCTTTTTGTAACAGTGCACATCACGGAGGGAGTGGAAAATATGAAAAAGGATCTGCAGAAGTTAGCAGAATGGTCTGTTTGTCAATTAAAATTCAATGCAAAGAAGTGCAAAACGATGCACTTAAGGAGTAGAAAGCAAAGGGAGACGCATGTGTTAGGCAGTGAGAGGCTGATATGTAGATAGGGCGAGGGATCTTGGGGTGATAGTATCTAAGCATCTGAAGGCGATGAAATACTGTGAAAAGGCAGTGGCCGTAGCCAGAAGGATGCTAAGCTGTATAGAGAGATGTGTAACCAGAAGAAGAAAGGAGGTATTGATGCCCCTGTACAAGAGCCCCTGTACAAGACATTGGTGAGGCCCACCTGGAGTATTGTGTTCAGTTTTGGAGGCCATATCTTGCTAAAGATATAAGAAAACTTGAAGAGGTTTAGAGGAAGGCGACAAAAAGGGTATGGGACTTGCGCCAAAAGATGTATGAGAAGAGACTGGAAGACATGAATATGTATACCCTAGAGGAGAAGAGGGACACGGGAATATATATATATATATATATATATTTTTTTTTTTTTAAGTTTAGCCCACTGCAGCTCTTCATTCTCCCCCCTTCTAGTGCACAGGTTGTGGTAGCATCCAGCCATTGGGAAGGCTTCTAGTCACAGGAAGGAGGGGCTGAGCTACAAGGGCTGTGTGGGGCAGGGGAAGCTCAGCTTTGCACATGGTGTTTGGAGAAAACCAGTCGAATCAGTGAGTGTTCCGGGGATAGGAGGAAATATTGCTGAAAAGGAGTAGGACTGAATAGGGAAAAGTGTGAAGGGTCTGCTGTCAGCTGAGAAAAAGAACTGGCAGCAAAATGCCAGAATTTTACATGATGGTGGGCAGACCCAGTTGGGGGTGGGGGCACTGGCTGAGCACAGGACCAGCAGGACAACACTAGAAAACAGCTAGCTAGAAAGTGCATGCATGCATTTGTGCATGTTTCGACTCTGGTGAGGATAGTCACATAAATAAAGCTTCCCTTTGAAAATAGGGCTGAAATGGAGAAATTCATTGGTACAAATATACCTGTGCACATATTAAGTGAAGGGAAGTTTTTAGCCCAGGGAATCTACTTGGGCAAATTCCTGTGAACATTGTCCTAATACTGCCTCCCATTTCAGAAGCATTAAAAAATATATATTTTGCCTTTTCCATTTGTGAAATATAAAATACTAGCCGTTGAGCCCGTAAAAACGGGCTGGTATAGAGGTTTTCCTTCCCCCGCGGTCACCACCGCTCCCCTCCCCCCCCTCGAAGTCGCCACCGCTCCCCCCCCCCTCGAAGTCGTCGCCGCCGCCACCCCTCCACCTGGTCCGGGCCCTCTCTTCACTTCTGAACTTACAGATCCATTCGCCGAACGCAGCAACGCACATCAGCTGAGCTGCCCCTTCCTTCTCTGCCTGTGTGTGTCCCGCCCTCGCTGACGTTACGTCACAGGAGGGCGGGGCCACAGGCAAAGAAGGAAGGGCTCACTGCAGCTCAGCTGATGTGCGTTGCTGCGTTCGGCGAATGGATCTGTAAGTTCAGAAGGGAAGAGAGGGGCCGGGTGGAGGGGTGGCGGCGGCGACTCCGAGTGGGGGGGGGGAGCGGTAGCAACGTCGGCGGCGCAGTTTCCCTCTCTGTCCCCCCCCCCCCCCCCCCCGTCATCACGTATTGACGCGGGGGCGGGACAGAGAGGGAAGTCTCTACTGCGCATTTGCAGTGAGTATGGTCACTCGCTGTTTATATGTTTGATTGCCTTTAAATATAAAACTTTGCCTTTGTATTTTGGACACATGGTCCTTAAATTTCATTCTTTCAGGCAGTTTGCCCTTAGAAAATCTGATTTGTACTTGAGGCAATGGAGAGTGAAAATGACTTGCCCAAGTTCCCTGTTCTCAGCCTGCTGCTGCTGCAGAGCTGCAAAGTTACCTAGCTTCAGGAGGGAGATTTTTTGGTCAGTCCTATTTGTAGTACCTGATACTGAAGGACTTCAAAGCATCAATCCTTGTGTCAATCCAAAAATGGTAACTGCTTGAAGTGCTTTTGTCAGATATACGAATTTTCTTAGTTTGGAGGCTTAATTCTTCAGCTGAAGTATCATTTTCTTTTCCAGGCTTCAAAAGCAGTTTTTGGTGATGTAGATTCACTCATTATAATTTCTGGCTTCAAACACAAATCGTACTCAAAAAGCAAAGGAAGCACTAAAATAATCAGAACAGATATTTCAGCCACACCTTTCCCCATTGAGCTACTGCAGTAAAGAGCATGCAGGGAATCCACCAAGACAAGACCACTGTGACAAATCTTTCTAGGCAAAACTCATTTGCCACTAATTATATTTTGATGTTGATTACTCCAAAAATGGGATACGGCTACCTCTGGGGGCAGCAGGCCCGCTCACCTGGACCCACTCCTGGAACAGAGCAATGGTCCCTGCGTATGTGCTCTGGACAGGGTGAGGTTGCGGCAGTTTGCTAAGACAGAAACACTGGGGTCCTTGGGGAAGGGGAACACGCTGGAGAAAGGTGATCTCATCAGGGTTTGGAGAGACGTGTCCTGTTCTCCCAACCAGAAAATGTGGCAGATGCCAAGGCCCTCGAGGCAGGTGACTTAGCCGAAGGGTGCAGCAGGACGTCCCCTAGATCCTGTTGGTTTGGACAGCATGAGGCCCAGATATTCCCCATCACTTGGCTCCTGCTGAATTCTGTTACCCCCATCCCTTGTCCTCTCCACCTGAAGACATGGCAGGACCTCGAGGAAGGTGAACTCTGCCAACACCAGTCTCTGCTAGAAAATTCATTAGTATTTCACAAAATAGTGGAGAGACGATCAGGTTGCCACTTTGCAAATGTTTTCGGGTGAAACAGCACAAGCCTCCACCCACAAGACCACCTGCGACAGTAGAATGAGCCCCAAGGCCCCTCAGAATCTGTTTGTTTCAACATCTGTACACTAAATCGCCTTGAACCAGCGTACTATGGATGATTTGGAAGCCACCATACCCTTGTATGGCCCATAGAACATTACACAAAGCAGGCACATCTCAATCTTTAAAAAATAATAAATAAAGAAATATATATTTTTTCTTTCTACTTTTGTTGTCTGAGCACTTTATTTTTCTGATTGGGTTGGTCCCACTCTCTTCCACTTTCCATGTGTCAGTCTTCTAAATTCTTTTCCAGATTGGCTTTTCCATTTCTTCTCTCTCCTCTTGCCTTCCTCTCCCATTCAATCCCCAAGTCCCACTCATCTTCTGCTCTGTTCCCCTTCCCCCCCCCCCCCCCCCCCACCTAGGCGCATCCATCTTCTGCTCCTTCTCTCTCCCCCCCACCCACCCACACCCTCTAGTCCTATCCATCTTCTGCTACCTCTCTCTCCCCCACACCCCCTAGTCCCATTCATCTTCTGCTTCCTCTCTCTCCCCCAAGTCCCACTCATTTTTTCTGTTCCCCTTCTCCCCATACCCCTAGTTGCATCCATCTTCTCCCTCCCACACACCCCTAATCCCATCCAACTTCTGCTCCTTCTCCCTCCCCCCACCCATACCCTCTAGTCCCATCCATCTGCTCCATCTCTCTCTTCCCCCACACCCCCTAGTCCCATTCATCTTCTGCTCCCTCTCCCTTCTCCCCACCCCCTGGTCCCATCCATCTTCTGCCCCTTCTCCATCTCTCTTACACCCCCGTGGTCTCATTTTTTTTTTTACCCTTCTCCGCCTGCCTCTGTCTCTTTCGTTCTCCTTCCAGCCCGCCCCCCACCACCACTGAAGTCTTCCAGTTCTCTCTCTCCTTCCAGCCCCATGCCACCCAGTATCGCAAACCCCCCCCCCCCCCCCCCCCCGGTCTTCCAATCCTCGGAGCTGCTGGCAACCTAAACGAGAAAGCCGCATGCACGCTGCTTTAGACCTGCCCCAGAAGCCCTTCTGTCTCCTACAGTTTCCCGCCTATACGGGAACAAGAAGTTGAAAGAGAAAGAAAGGTTTCCGTGGGCATGAATAAAGCAGCGTGTGCACTGCTTTCTCACTGAGGCTGCCGGCGGCTCAGGGGATTGGAGGACTGGGGGGAAGGAGCGATACCGGGTGCTGCAGAGCTGGAAGGAGAGAGATAACTGGAAGACTCCAGTGCTGTGGTGGCGGTGGAAGGAGAGAAAAAGAGATGCTGCTGCAGCTGCACCACTCAGGGGGATGCCAGGCAGATTAATGGGGTGGCAGCTCGTTTGGGGGACCCCCAAACTATGCCCATGGCAGGAGCACAGGAGGGCCTGCTGGAAGATGCACTACATTCACGTGGGACAACCAAGAGAACCAGAAAAGTGTACCAAGCCACCTGCAGTACCCTCCCTATTAGCGGCCACAAAGGAAAAAGAAGTAGAGTGGCTTCCGGTGGAGCCATTCCTACACCAGGACATCAATGCCAGTTGAGCTGACTTCTCTTCTGCAACTTACGAACTAAACCACCTTGGCGTTATGTCTAAAGGCCATAAGATCAAACACTGGACAACTCCACCAGTCCACCAGGAGCTGAAAGGTCCCCAGACCTAAACTCCCATTCCACCGTGAAGGTTAAAAGGTACCTTTCCACCCAGCAACATATCACTGCTGCCTCCTGTACGGAGGCCTGGCTCCTAATTTCCCCTGCTTGTTGACATAAGCCACTGCTATGGTACTGTCCTACATGACTTGTGCTACTCTCCCTTGGAGATCTGGAAGGAACTCCAAAAGCACTAGCCTGATGGTTTTCATCTTGAGGCAACTCAACCAGGCCACCTCCTGACCAGACCAGCTGCACCCCTGTGCCAATCACTGGACAGACCATGCAGGTATTTCAGGTCTTTATCTGCAACTCCTCCAGCCCCTGCAGCTAGCAGCTGTAGGCACAACAGTCCAGTTGGTCCAGGGCAACCCCTGCTTAACAGGTGGCCAGTGTGATTCCATCAAGTCAGACTGTCGGATTCTCGACATGAAGGGCAGCATGTCTTTGAAGTCTGGGGACAAGCACATTAAGATGAATGTCTGGAGAGGACTCATATGTACTCGTGCCCACAGAATCACCTCCAGGGTTGATGCTATGGAGCTCAAAATATGGAATTAGTCCCATACCTGCAAGACCGGTAGTGCACATCCACTCTTCGGTAAGGAACACAGTCTTGTGCACAGTGTTGAATAAGACAAGACTTCCAGATACTCCAACCACTAAGAGGGAACCAAGTGACTCATGCCCAATTCACTATCCAGCCCAAGCTCTCCAGGAGCTCAATCACCTGGGAGGTGGCCACTCTGGACTCCTCTTCCAAACTGGCCCAGATCAGCCAGTTGCTGAGATAGGAATTTACTTAGACCCTTTGGAAATGCAGCTGGGCTGCTACCACCATCTTCAAGGTGCATGGAGATGTAGCCAGTTCAAATGGGAGTGTGGGGGACTGATAATTCTCCCCCAGGACTCAGAGGCATAAGTAGTGTTTGGGAATGCAAAGGTAGGTCTCAGTCAGATCCAGTGAAGTGAGGGACTTGCCCAGGCAAACAGAAGCAATTACCATATGCAGTATTTCCATCCTGAACCACAGCACCTGGAGTGCCAGGTTGATGCCTTTGAAATCCAGAATGGAGCTGTAAAAGCCTCCCTTCTTTGGAAGTATTAGCCCCTATTCTGCTCTGTAAGTGGCACAGACTCCACTGCCCCCCAAGCAGAGCAGATGTAGAAATGTGTTGGCCACAGTCTGGCATTTTGTAGGTGAGCTGCAGAGAGCAATCTCGAAGTCATCTGGGACTGGCAGTGCAAAGTCTAAGGCACAGACTTGACTGACCACCTCTAGCACCCACTGGTCAGAGATAATACGGTCCAACTTGCGAGGAAAGAGGGACAATCTGATGCCCAATTAAATTTCCAAGAAGCCAGGCATATCCTCACCATGCTCCTCTATAGCAGTGCCCAGAGCCTCCACAGCCCCCTGTCACTAGGGTTTCCTGGACCTCTAATCACTCTAATTCAAACTAGCAATTGTAGTCCATATTGTTATACAAATGGCATTCAAACTGTTTATACTTATTCCTTTGAATCCACTAATTCCTCACCCCTCAATTCTTGCCTTAGCCAGGTTAGTGCCTGGCTAGAAAGTCATAAGCTTTTCTTGAATGTTACCAAATGCGAGGCCACTCGTTTTCTAAATCCATATTGTCAAATACTTTACCTTCTCAGAGAAGGCAAGTGAATACCCTTGAATAGAGGGAGGTGAAAGATTTGGGGTTTTATATTTGTCAGTAAACTGGCTTTCAAGTCGCAAACTGATAATAGGTCTATGTTCTTCCTTTAATTCACTGCAGCAAATCGGTTAAATGTTATTTATCTTCAACTTGTTTGAGTTCACTCTTAGTCATTACACATATTGATTAATGTAATTCTCTATATTCTGGTCTTCCACTTTCTTTGCTTAAGCGACTACAACTGGTGCAATCTACTGCCATTAAACTATTATATGGAACGCATAAATTTGACCATGTAACACCCTTACTCAAAAGAGAACATTGGCTCACTATCCGTGCAAATACAATACAAATTATTAATATCAAACATATAAACGGCAAGTGACCGACTCACCTGCAAATGCACAATAGAGTCGGAACGCTGAGAGTGTAGAAGTCCAAGCCCCGCCTCCACCAGCAGTACAGCCCAATAGGGAGGAGGGCTTGGACATGGGCGTGGAAATCGGAGGAGGGAACAGGGAGGGAAGGAGGGAGCGGAACTGAGGGAAACAGACACAGCGATGGAGAACTGACGACATGACGGCGGCGGAAAGAGGGGGGGCGACGCCGGGGAGGGGGGGGCGGAAAAATGGCGGCGGCGGGGACGACAGGGCACAGGAGGTCACAATCGCGGTGGATGGGAGCCCGAGGATGGAGGGTAGGGGCCAGAACAGTTGATGGACACGGGTGGATGGAGCGGATGGGTAGGGGGAGAGGAGGGTTGCTGGACATGGGAGGAGGACAGGGGAGAGAGCAGGGTTGGTGGACGGGGGGGGGGGGAAGGCCATAGGAAAACAAAAAACTAGCCCGTTGTTACGGGCTTAACGGCTAGTTAGTATATAAAGGCTTAACCCTGTCAGCAACTGCCTATCAAACTCTCTCATTCCTTATGTTTTGTCTCGTGCTTTATGTTTTTCTCAAAGTCTATAACTCCACCTACCTCCCCCAACACAGATCAACCTTGATGTCACCCTTAAAAAAGCTTTCAGTTATGCAGCCCCAAAACTCTGAAAGTCTACCATTTGATATTAGGTCATAACCCTCTTATACACGACTCAAAACACTTCTCAAATCCTGGCTATTCTCACACACTTTCTCTGAATAGGCGAATTTCTCTTTTTTTTGGTATTTTTGAACTTTACTGATTGTAAACCTCCCCGGTGTATTATGAGTGGCACATCATCAAATGTTAATAAATAGAAATAACTGGTGATTGAGCCTTCATTTGAGGAGGGTGGTTGTCAGGAGGGATAAGGGTGGATAGGTTTAACGTGGGAAGGGGAGTTTTGACAAGGTGGATGTCATCTGCAAATGTAATCACCTGTCATTCCAATTTCCAGATCATTTATAAATATGTTAAATAGAACCAGTGCCAGTTAAGATCCCTGCGCCACTCCACTCTTCACCCTCCTCCATTGAGAAGCATGGCCATTTAACCCCACCCTCTGTTTCTGCCCAATAGCCAATTCCTAATCCTCAAAAGAGCATTGCCTCCTATCCCATGACTAATTTTTCTCACGAGTTTCTCTTGAGGAACTTTTCTCAAAAGCTTTCTGAAAATCTAGATACACTACATCAACCAGCTCACCTTTATCGACATGTTTATTCACGCCTTCAAAGAAATGAAGCAAATTGGTGAGGCTAGACTTCTCTTGGCTGAACTCAGAGGGCCATTCTTCTCAATGGAGGAGGGTGAATAGTGAAGTGCTATTTAACATATTTATAAATGATCTGAAAATCAAAATAAGTGAGGTGATTAAATCTGCAGATGATGCAGAACTATTCAAGGCTGTTAAAACACATGTGGACTGTCAGGAAGACTGAGCATCCAAATGACAGATGAAATTTTATGCGGACAAATGCAAAGTGATGCACATTGGGAAAAATAATTCAAATCAGTTACCTGATGCTACAGTCCACCTTACGAGTCAGCACCCAAGAAAAAGATCTAGGTGTCATTGTAGTCAATACGCTGAAATCTTATGCCCTGTATGCAACGGCGGCCAAAAGAGAGGAAACAGTATACTAGGAATTATTAGGAAAGGGGTGGTAAATAAGACCAAGATTATAATGCCTCTGTATCGCTCCACGGTGCTACCTCACCTTGAGTATTGCACTCATTTCTTGCCACACAAACAGATTCTGAATCCCAGCCAGAATCCCTCCCACTCCTTCCATAGTCCACAAGTAGGAACTCATTGGCCTGTGAGGACTATACGACTGCTCCAACTGACTAGCTGGCTTCATATTCCCACTTTCCCAATCTATAAACATCCGCATTTGAGCAGCCAAATAATACCACTCAAGATTGGGCACTGCTCTCCCCCCCCCCCCTCTCTGGAGCCCCCCCACAATACCCATCTTGCCAAACGGGGACATCTGCCCTCCCAAATGAATTGCGACACAAAACCCTGCAGTTGTTTAATTGTCCACCTCGATACCGCCACTGGCAGTGACTGAAACAGAAATAACAATCCAGGCAGCACGTTCATTTTCACTGCTGCCAAACGCCCCCACCAGGAAAGCCACAACCCTTTCCATTGAGATAGATCCACCCGAATTTGATCCACGATCCTCCCATAATTCAAACTATACACCCTTCCCAAATCCGTGAGAATCTGGATCCCCAAGTATCGAATGTGGGTCTTAGCCCATTTGAAAGCAAACAGTGCTCTTAATCTACTTTCCTCCATGTGAGTTAAAGAAATCCCCAATAGCTCACTTTTATCCATATTAACCTTTAAACCAGCATATCTTTCAAATTCCCTAAGGATCTCCAGCACCCTAGGTAGTGTCTGCTCCGGTTCCACCACACAGAGTAGCACATCATCCGCAAACAGCGCAATGCGATGTTCCCTCCCCCCCCCCCCCCACCACCTGAATCCCCCGAAGATCTGGGTGTTGACGTATCATCACAGCCAATGGCTCTATGTACAGTGCAAATAGAAGGGGCGACAGGGGTCATCCCTGCCTAGTCCCTCTACCAATGGGGAAAAAAGGATGTACAGTGGTGGAAATAAGTATTTGATCCCTTGCTGATTTTGTAAGTTTGCCCACTGACAAAGACATGAGCAGCCCATAATTGAAGGGTAGGTTATTGGTAACAGTGAGAGATAGCACATCACAAATTAAATCCGGAAAATCACATTGTGGAAAGTATATGAATTTATTTGCATTCTGCAGAGGGAAATAAGTATTTAATCCCTCTGGCAAACAAGACCTAATACTTGGTGGCAAAACCCTTGTTGGCAAGCACAGCGGTCAGACGTCTTCTGTAGTTGATGATGAGGTTTGCACACATGTCAGGAGGAATTTTGGTCCACTCCTCTTTGCAGATCATCTCTAAATCATTAAGAGTTCTGGGCTGTCGCTTGGCAACTCGCAGCTTCAGCTCCCTCCATAAGTTTTCAATGGGATTAAGGTCTGGTGACTGGCTAGGCAGGCCACTCCATGACCCTAATGTGCTTCTTCCTGAGCCACTCCTTTGTTGCCTTGGCTGTATGTTTTGGGTCATTGTCGTGCTGGAAGACCCAGCCACGACCCATTTTTAAGGCCCTGGCGGAGGGAAGGAGGTTGTCACTCAGAATTGTACGGTACATGGCCCCATCCATTCTCCCATTGATGCGGGTGAAGTAGTCCTGTGCCCTTAGCAGAGAAACACCCCCAAAACATAACATTTCCACCTCCATGCTTGACAGTGGGGACGGTGTTCTTTGGGTCATAGGCAGCATTTCTCTTCCTCCAAACACGGCGAGTTGAGTTCATGCCAAAGAGCTCAATTTTTGTCTCATCTGACGACAGCACCTTCTCCCAATCACTCTCGGCATCATCCAGGTGTTCACTGGCAAACTTCAGACGGGCCGTCACATGTGCCTTCCGGAGCAGGGGGACCTTGCGGGCACTGCAGGATTGCAATCCGTTATGTCGTAATGTGTTACCAATGGTTTTCGTGGTGACAGTGGTCCCAGCTGCCTTGAGATCATTGACAAGTTCCCCCCTTGTAGTTGTAGGCTGATTTCTAACCTTCCTCATGATCAAGGATACCCCACGAGGTGAGATTTTGCGTGGAGCCCCAGATCTTTGTCGATTGACAGTCATTTTGTACTTCTTCCATTTTCTTACTATGGCACCAACAGTTGTCTCCTTCTCGCCCAGCGTCTTACTGATGGTTTTGTAGCCCATTCCAGCCTTGTGCAGGTGTATGATCTTGTCCCTGACATCCTTAGACAGCTCCTTGCTCTTGGCCATTTTGTAGAGGTTAGAGTCTGACTGATTCACTGAGTCTGTGGACAGGTGTCTTTCATACAGGTGACCATTGCCGACAGCTGTCTGTCATGCAGGTAACGAGTTGATTTGGAGCATCTACCTGGTCTGTAGGGGCCATCTCTTACTGGTTGGTGGGGGATCAAATACTTATTTCCCTCTGCAGAATGCAAATAAATTCATATACTTTCCACAATGTGATTTTCCGGATTTAATTTGTGATGTGCTATCTCTCACTGTTACCAATAACCTACCCTTCAATTATGGGCTGCTCATGTCTTTGTCAGTGGGCAAACTTACAAAATCAGCAAGGGATCAAATACTTATTTCCACCACTGTATATCCCCCATTAATGTTAAGGCGCGCCTTCGGATCTACATACAGAGCTGCCAACCAGGTATCAAAATTATCTCCAAGCCCCATGCAATTCATCACTGCTCGCAGGAACCCCCAACTGACCCGGTCAAAGGCCTTTTCTGCATCAATAGCTAACATAACTGTACTAGACCGGGACCCTTTGTGCCTCCCATATTAAATGAAGAGTACGCCTTATGTTATCCCCTACCTGCCTCTTGGAGATAAATGCCGACTGATCTGTATGAATCAATTTAGGACATAACCTAGCCAATCTGCTAGCCAGAAGCTTAGCTACTATCTTTGCATCCACATTCAGAACTGAAATAGGTCAAAATGAACCACAGACCGTGGGATCTCTCCCAGGCTTAGGCAAAACCGTTACCCCAGCCTCAGACATGGACACCGGGAGCCCATTACCCTCCAAGGCGCCATTACCCACTCGTACCAACAAATCCCCCAGCTCCTCCACAAAACACTTGTAAAACCTCACTGAATATCCATCTAATCCTGGGGCCTTACCGTTAGGAAGCCTTTTTATCACCACCTGTACTTTCCCTAGTCGTATAGGCTCCCCAAGCCGAGCCCTTTCAGACTCATGCAATCGTTGCAGGGGAACCTGATCCAAATAATGAGATATTTCTGCAGCCGATGCACCCTCAGAGGCACTATACAAATTTTTGTAATATTGCACAAAGCACTTTCTGATATCTGCATCAGAATAGTGCCAACCACACCTGCCATCACTCAACTTTTGGATAATGGTGCGCCCCTCCTTGCCCGTAAATAACGGGCCAACATTGCACTTGATTTATTGGCAAACTCAAAATATTGCTGCTTTAACTTAGTTCTCATGTAATCAACTTCTGGCATCTGCAATTGTGTTAGCTCCCCTCTCACTTATTTAAGGTCCTCCCAATTCTGTGGTGAAGGGTTACGCTTGTGCAGCTTTTCCAAGTGCAACAACCTCTTATGTAAAAGTTAGCGACTGTTGTCCTCTTTCCCGTTTCCTGCACGCTCCCCACTTAATCAAGGCCCCCCTCACCACCATCTTCAACGCATCCCACAATACCCCATCAGTTACTTCCCTATTATCATTAAAGCGGCAGAACTCTTGAATATTAAGTTTCATATCTTCCTTCACTATCTCATTGCCTAACAATGACTCATTCAATCTACAAACTCCTTGTCTCCTGCCATGCCCCAACCGTTAATCTAATCTACATTGGTGCGTGGTAAGAAATTCAAATTGTCTATCTCCGCCTCCTCCACCATATGCCATCCATTGCAATGCACCCACAACCCATCTATACGAGAATATGTCTGCGCTGCATGTGAATAGAAAGTGTAATTCCGCGGCACCTCATGCAACACCCTCCAACAGTCCATCACTTCCAACCCCTTCATAAATTGCAACAATGCCTTCCGCCCAGGACCGCTCTGCTGCCCTGCTCCTGTTGAATGATCTAATAATGCGTCTGGGGCCAGATTAAAATCCCCCCCTACCACTACCTGCCTTCCCACAAATCCCAGAATCTCTTCTTTTAATGTGTGAAAAAATGTCTTCTGCCCCACATTCGGTGCATAAATGTTGATCAATGTTAGCTCCTTACCCTGCAACCTCCTTCTAAGGACCACACATCGCCCACCACTATCTCGAAACACCTTCTGGATCTCAATCCCATAATTTTGTCTTATCAAGATGGCCACTCCCCCCCATCCTCTTCGGTCCCTCTCCCTGATGTACCACCACTTCCCGAAAAGGCCTACGACGAAGCATGTGAGCATCTCTGGGTCGTAAGTGTGTCTCCTGTAAGAATGTTACATCCCACTTCAAACTGTTCAACTCCTTAAATACTCTACTGTGCTTCACCTGATTATTGAGCCTATTCACATTCCATGTGCCCACCCGTAAAGCCTCTCCCCCTCCCCCCCACACCCCCTTCCCCCCCTCCGTTCGACCCGTCTCACCCCCTGCTCCAAACCCTCTCTCCCCCGATGTAACAATTCCACCATCCCTCCCCCCATCCTCCCCAGCCCTCCCCTCCCTTTAACCGATCTCTCTATCCGTCGATCAGCCATCCCACAAGGAAAAAAACGTGCATTCCTGGGCACTGACCTCACATCACTCAAGCCCCTGTCCTCCCAGCACCCTACACTCACCCACTTCCATTCCATCACTTAACCATCACGCTCCTATCTAGCAACCCTCCTCCCTTCCAACCCCGTACCCTCTCAATTATATTCCCATGCCCAATGTCCCTCCAATGCAATCTCACAGCTCACCCTGGTCTGACAAGCACCCAGACTCTCCACTCTCACCAGAATGCCATACCCATCCTCCCCACTCCTAAATCCAACACCCCCTGACTTGGTTGCTTATCTACATAATGTCCTCAACGCATCAATCAGTCTGCTAGTAGTCCACTCAATGCTATTTTCCTTCAGAAAGCTTGCTTATCAGATGTCTTTCCCCGATCCATCACCGTTTGCCATGCTAAATCCGCTCTAGGTTCTTTGGCAGTCTCCGTTAACTCTGCCTGCACTGGGACTCCACTGCACCCCAAAGATCGCAATGTTGTCCAAGCTTCGCCCGGGGTCTTTACTCTGCACGACTTCCCATCCACCGTTAGCCACATTGCAAAAGGAAATAGCCATCTGTAGCGGATCCCCTTTGACCGCATAAATACCGTGACTTCTCTAAAGGATCGCCGCTTTTGTAAGGTAGTCCATGCCAGATCTTGATACACTCCAATCTTGCAATTCTTCCAAAGAATCTGTTTTTGCTGCCTCGCTTTAGACAATATCTGCTCCTTTATGGGAAAATCAGTAAAACACACTACAATGTCCCGTGGGCTGGAATCTCGCCGCGGGCCAGCCACTCTGTGCGCTCTCTGAATGTGAAGGTCCGGTAATTGGGTCTCCGCCTTGGGATGCAGTATGTGCCCGCACAAATCTCGAAATCACTGCCTCGCAATTGCGGAACATGTCCAAATCTGGGATTCCTTTAAATCTCAAATTATTACAGCGGGGCCTGTTCTCTAGATCTTCCAACTACTCCTTTAGTTGTTGCACTTCCACCGTGTCAGCTTTCACAACTTTATGAAGTTTTCCCATGTCCTGCTTAAGAATCTCCATCCCCACCTCCACCTCACCAACCCGCGTTCCCAGGTCGCGAATTTCAGCCCTTATTTCTCTCAGGGCATTTTGGACATCTTTACAAATCCCCGCAAGGTCGGCCTTCAAATCCTGGAACCAGCCCACTACATATGATTTAGTGATTTTGCCAACTTCCTCTGATCTGTCCTCAACCTGCTCCTCCTCGGTCCCTGCCGGAGTTCACTGCTATCTTGGACTCGCTCCGCTCTGGCCCTGCCGAAACCGCTGGCAGTTTTTTTGCCTTGTCCTGCTGTGAAACGGAATCACTCCAGCCCTTTCTTCGGCGGCATCGTTCTGGGACCGCTCCCCTGCAATCCGAGCTTCAAACCGCTGCTCAATTTGATGGGATTTGCACACTTTTAATGGTGCCCCAACAGAGCTCTGCATTTATGCTGCCATCCCGATCCATGTCACTTCCTCCCCAGTATTGCACTCATTTCTGGTTGCCATATCTCAAAAGAGATATAGCGGAATCGGAACGGGTTCAAAGAAAAGTGACAAAAATGATAAAGGGAATGGAACTCCTCTCAAATGAGGAAAGCCCAAAGAGGTTAGGGGTCTTCAGCTTGGAAAAGAGATGGCTGGGGGGGAGGGGGCGATAAGATTGAGGTCTACAAAATCCTGAGTAGTGTAGGACGGATAAAAGTGAATCGATTTTTCACTCTTTCAAACGTACAAAGACCAGGGGACACTCAATGAAATTACACGGAAATACTTTTAAAACAAACTGGAGGAAATATTTTTCCACTCAAAGAATAGTTATTCTCTGGAACTCGTTACCAGAGGATGTGGCAACAGTGGTTAACTTATCTGGGTTTAAAAAAAGGTTTGGACAAGTTCCTGGAGGAAAAGTCCATAGACTGCTATTGGGATAGACATGGGGGAAGGCACTGCTTGCCCTGGGATTGGTAGCATGGAATACTGCTACTATTTCTGCTTCTACCAGGTACTTGTGACCTGGATTGACCCCAAGTTTTAATGAAAGAACTCAGGCTCTACACACCAATTCTGCCTTGTCATAGATTCTGTGACTGGTTGCAGGGGGCCTGGCTATTGTGGGGTGGGCCCCTCAGTGATCACCCCACCCCTGAAGGGTGGCCTGGAATTTGAGTACCAGCACCTTTTTTGCTAGAAAAAAAAAAAACACTGAGTAGGAGTATACCAAGATCAGACACTTACAATTACTAGTTGTATGCATGCTTTGCTGCTATTTAGTTTTGTATTTATTTATGTTTAGGTTTCCCTCAGACCTAAAAATATTGCTATGAGCTAATTACTGTCTAGAAGGATAGAAGATTTAGTTAGGGCACCTTCATCAATTGGCTTAAAAGCCTATAAAGCACATGTACAATGACCACGAGAATTCCCTCAAGCCTGAGCTACAGGAATGATGGATTGTATTGGGAGAGGCATAACTAGCAGAGGGTGGTAGCGGACAGCACATTAATGAATATTGACACCACTTTGAACGGATATAGATGGCACCGTTTGATACAGGATTGAAGAATCAAGTAAACATGAAGGCTGGGGGAATTGGTGTTGGGATGCATATGGTACAGCACGTTTATCCAAAGTAGAACCAACTCAATTGGGCAAACTGGATGGACCCATTTGGCTTTTTTCTGTTGTTAATATTACAATTGTAACAACATAAATAGTACTTCAAAAGCTAAGTTCAAGAAAAGGAATTTAATAATTGGAAATCAAACAAAAAAAAACCCCACAGCTATCTTTCCTTACATCTAATTTATCAGCAACTAATTTAACTTCCTAGTCTTGGTGGTTTTCACGTTGTATTTTCCACTTCTTTTTTTTCCAGCTACCTTCTGAGAACTCATACCAGTAAAAAGAACAGCTATAACAAGAGGCTTAAACAATTTCACTCGGGTTTGGAAAGCAACTCAAACAATACTGTTATAACAAATACCATAAAAAATAGAATTTCTAGTACAGAATGCACATAGTAACAAACCTTCAGTCATGCTCTCATCCCTTTCTCCGTGACTGCGAAACTTCTCAACAGTTTGGCAACTTAGCAATTTCGTATTGCTGGTCTGACCTCTTAGGGAGAAATTACCACATGTGAGGTCTAGACTATACCTTTCTTCACAATATTCCAACCCCTGAAAGACAAACAATATTGTCATTTGAAGTAATTAAACATTTTGAAATCAACATTATAATGCACAAATGCTTAAAATAGCAGCTGGGGTTTTTTTTTTTTTTTAAAGCTCACATTTTGGTTTTTATCATGGAACTCACCGCTTCTAAAATTCATCATCAATCTCCACCAGCTTTTTACCAAACATGTCATCTAACAGGCATTAAATATTACTGAAGACCTTATGTCACCAATCCACCATCACTTTTACTGATTATTATTATTATTATGACATTTGTATCCCACATTATCCCAAACAAGTTCAGGTTCAATGTGGCTTACATTCAAGAAAAAAACATCAAAAATATATTGCAGTAGGATAATTGTAACATTTTAACATATTAGGAATAATTGTGTTTTTGTCATGAAGCTAAGCTAGAGTATTGGATATGTTGAAACACATTATTATTATTACATTTATATCCCACATTTTCCCACCTATTTGCAGGCTCAATGTGGCTTACATAGTACCGTAAAGACGGTCGCCAAGTCCGGTAGATATACAATACAAAATAGTGTAGGGGTCAAATAAGGTTCGTGCGTTTCAGGCACAATGGGGGTCAAAGGGAGGGAAGGTTATATAGTGTCCAATACGATCTTTGGTTTTGCTTTGATGCAGGGTGTAGGCATTTATGATGGTTTGTTGGGGTATGCCTTTTTGAACAAGTTGGTTTTTAGTGATTTCCTGAAGTTGAGATGGTTGTAGATTGTTTTCACAGCTTTTGGCAGTGCATATAAGAGAGACGGCAACATTCGTTTATTAGTTCCAGCTTTTGCCCAAGTAGTTTCTTCCTGTCTCTTTATGCTTCATGCTCAGAAATAGAGCTGGGATTAGTTCTGTCCGATTCAATTCGCTCATATGAATTGATTTTTTGATTCAAGTCAGTTCTTTAAGGCTACTATCAATAATTAATAACTAGAAAATAAATTTCATTTTTCTACCTTTGATGTCTGGTCTTTTAATTTTTGTAATTGTGTTGGCCCCAGTCTCTGGTTTATGCTGGAGTGGAGGAGTAGCCTAGTGGTTAGTGCAGTGGACTTTGATCCTGGGGAACTGAGTTTGATTCCCACTGCAGCTCCTTGTGACTCTGGGCAAGTCACTTAACCCTCTATTGCCCCGGTACAAAATAAGTACCTGAATATACTATGTAAACCGCTTTGAATGTAGTTGCAAAAACCACAGAAAGGCAGTATATCAAGTCCCATTTCCCTTCCCTTTCTTCTGTCTTAACTCTTGTCAGGGTCTCTTTTGCCATTTCTTTTCTGTCCACGTCCTTCCTCATGTTCAGCTTCTCCCCTCTTCCATCTTTTCTCCTTCTATGCCCGCTTTACATCCAGTCTCTGTCCCCTCTCTGTTCCCCCAATCAGCTTTATTGCTTTGTGCAGAAATAACCTTGGCTTCCTTGATTTTCTTAATTATTACTCCATCATCCATCTGTAGACTTCATATGCAAAAGTGCTTATTTTAAGACTATCATGGATACAACTCTGCAGATTGTCTTCAAGTCAGAGCGTTACAAATCAGGTTTTTAAAACATTCCTGCCTGAACTTAAAATGATCGGCTCAGCAAGGGAAAGCTATTAAAGTATCCAAGATCACCAACTGGAAATTAAAGGCTTTTAGAACAAATTGGCACTACTACCAGATGCTCTATGATCAGCACAATAATTTAGGTAGTGCCGTTAGCAGTCAAACTATTTATGAAACATTTACCGGTCTTATTTGTAAAATTGAACACTGTGGACTTTGAACTTCAAGGCAAGGACAAAACTTTGTCCAGCGGTGCTTCTATAACCTGAAACTGATTTCATCCATTTGTTACCCGTTTACCAAATCGGCACTCCGTGTGTTCCTTCTCTCTTGTTATTCCACGGCTAGACTACTGTAAAGCGAAGATACATACCTGTAGCAGGTATTCTCTGAGGACAGCAGGCTGTTTGTTCTCACATGTGGGTCGACGTCCGCGTCGGCCCAGGAATCCGCATTTTGCCAGCAAAATAAACAAAGTTTTGCTAGAGTCTTCTAGCATGTGAGCCACGGGTACAACGCATGCACAGACAACTTCCCACCCATCGCGTGAACGTGCTACCTCAATTTAATCAAAAGGCATAGAAGCAAACAAACAACAACTCCAAAGGGGAAGTGCGCGGGTTTGTGAGAACAATCAGCCTGCTGTCCTTGGAGAATACCTGCTACAGGTATGTATCTTCGCTTTCTCCGAGGACTAGCAGGCTGCTTGTTCTCACATGTGGGGTATCCCTAGCTCCCAGGCTCACTCAAAACAATGAACATAGGTCAATTGGGCCTCGCAACGGCGAGGACAGAACATAGATTGACCTGAAACCATAAATCACTAACAGACTGCAGCCTGGAACAGAACAGAAATGGGCCTGGGGGGGGGGGGGGGGGGGGGGGGGGGGGGGAGTTGGATTGTAAACCCCGAACAGATTCTGCAGCACCGACTGCCCAAACCGACTGCCACGTCGGGTATCCTGCTGAAGGCAGTAGTGAGATGTGAATGTGTGGACTGATGACCACGTTGCAGCCTTGCAAATCTCTTCAATGGATGCTTAGTGAGCCACTGACGCAGCCATGGCTCTAACATTATGAGCCGTGACATGGCCCTCTAGAGTCAGCCCAGCTTGAGCATAAGTGAAAGAAATGCAATCTACTAGCCAACTGGAGATTGTGCGTTTTCTGATGGCAACTCCCTTCCTGTTGGGGTCGAAAGAAACAAACAACTGGGCGGACTGTCTGAAGGGCTTCGTTTGCTCCACGTAAAAGGCCAATGCTCTCTTGCAGTCCAAGGTATGCAAACTGCTTTCACCAGGGCGGGTATGAGTATGGGGAAAAAATGTTGACAAGACAATTGACTGGTTCAGATGTAACTTCGACACCACCTTAGGCAGGAACTTAGGGTGCGTGCAGAGGACTACTCTGTTGTGATGAAACTTGATATAAGGTGCATGTACTACCAAGACCTAAAACTCACTGACTCTACGAGCTGAAGTAACAGCCACCAAGAAAACGACCTTCCAGGTCAAGTACTTCAGATGGCAGGAATTCAGTGGCTCAAAAGGAGCTTTCATCAGCTGGGTGAGAACGACGTTGAGATCCCATGACACTGGTGGAGGTTTGACAGGGGGCTTTGACAAAAGCAAACCTCTCATGAAGCGAACAACTAAAGATAGCCAGAGATAGGCTTACCCTCTACATGGCGATGAAAAGCACTAATTGCACTAAGGTGAACTCTTACGGAGTTGGTCTTGAGACCAGACTCTGATAAGTGTAGAAGGTATTCAAGCAGGGTCTGTGTAGGACAAAGCGAATGCTACATACCTGTAGAAGGTATTCTCCGAGGACAGCAGGCTGATTGTTATCACTGATGGGTGACGTCCACGGCAGCCCCTCCAATCGGAATCTTCACTAGCAAAAGCCTTTGCTAGCCCTCGCACGCCGATGCGCACCGCGCATGTGCGGCCGTCTTCCCGCCCGAAACCGGCTCGTGCTGGCCAGTCTCATATGTAGCAAGACAAAGAGAAGGGAAGACACAACTCCAAAGGGGAGGCGGGCGGGTTTGTGAGAACAATCAGCCTGCTGTTCTCGGAGAATACCTTCTACAGGTATGTAGCATTCGCTTTCTCCGAGGACAAGCAGGCTGCTTGTTCTCACTGATGGGGTATCCCTAGCCCACAGGCTGACTCAAAACAACAACCATGGTCAATTGGGCCTCGCAACGGCGAGGACATAACTGAGATTGACCTAACAACTTATCCAACTAACTGAGAGTGTAGCCTGGAACAGAATAAAACATGGGCCTAGGGGGGTGGAGTTGGATTCTAAACCCCGAACAGATTCTGAAGCACTGACTGCCCGAACCGACTGTCGCGTTGGGTATCCTGCTGCAGGCAGTAATGAGATGTGAATGTGTGGACAGATGACCACGTCGCAGCTTTGCAAATCTCTTCAATGGTGGCTGACTTCAAGTGGGCTACCGACGCTGCCATGGCTCTAACATTATGAGCCGTGACATGACCCTCAAGAGCCAGCCCAGCCTGGGCGTAAGTGAAGGAAATGCAATCTGCTAGCCAATTGGATATGGTGCGTTTCCCCACAGCCACTCCCCTCCTGTTGGGATCAAAAGAAACAAACAATTGGGCGGACTGTCTGTTGGGCTGTGTCCGCTCCAGATAGAAGGCCAATGCTCTCTTGCAGTCCAATGTGTGCAGCTGACGTTCAGCAGGGCAGGAATGAGAACGGGGAAAGAATGTTGGCAAGACAATTGACTGGTTCAGATGGAACTCCGACACGACCTTTGGCAAGAACTTAGGGTGAGTGCGGAGGACTACTCTGTTATGATGAAATTTGGTATAAGGGGCCTGGGCTACCAGGGCCTGAAGCTCACTGACTCTACGAGCTGAAGTAACTGCCACCAAGAAAATGACCTTCCAGGTCAAGTACTTCAGATGGCAGGAGTTCAGTGGCTCAAAAGGAGGTTTCATCAGCTGGGTGAGAACGACATTGAGATCCCATGACACTGTAGGAGGTTTGACAGGGGGCTTTAACAAAAGCAAACCTCTCATGAAGCGAACAACTAAAGGCTGTCCTGAGATCGGCTTACCTTCCACACGGTAATGGTATGCACTAATTGCACTAAGGTGAACCCTTACAGAGTTGGTCTTGAGACCAGACTCAGACAAGTGCAGAAGGTATTCAAGCAGGGTCTGTGTAGGACAAGAGCGAGGATCCAGGGCCTTGCTGTCACACCAGACGGCAAACCTCCTCCATAGAAAAAAGTAACTCCTCTTAGTGGAATCTTTTCTGGAGGCAAGCAAGACACGGGAGACACCCTCTGACAGACCCAAAGAGGCAAAGTCTACGCTCTCAACATCCAGGCTGTGAGAGCCAGGGACCGGAGGCTGGGATGCAGAAGCGCCCCTTCGTTCTGGGTGATGAGAGTCGGAAAACACTCCAATCGCCACGGTTCTTCGGAGGATAACTCCAGAAGAAGAGGGAACCAGATCTGACGCGGCCAAAACGGAGCAATCAGAATCATGGTGACTCTGTCTTGCTTCAGTTTCAGCAAAGTCTTCCCGACCAGAGGTATGGGAGGATAAGCATACAGTAGACCTTCCCCCCAGTCCAGAAGGAAGGCATCCGATGCCAATCTGCCGTGGGCCTGAAGCCTGGAACAGAACTGAGGGACTTTGTGGTTGGCTCGAGATGCAAAGAGATCTACCAAGGGGGAGCCCCACACCTGGAAGATCTGGCGCACCACTCGGGAGTTGAGCGACTACTCGTGAGGTTGTATAATCCTGCTCAACCTGTCGGCCAGACTGTTGTTTACGCCTGCCAGGTATGTGGCTTGGAGCACCATGCCGTGACGGCGAGCCCAGAGCCACATGCTGACAGCTTCCTGACACAGGGGGCGAGATCCGGTGCCACCCTGCTTGTTGATGTAATACATGGCAACCTGGTTGTCTGTCTGAATTTTGGATAATTTGGTGGGACAGCCGATCTCTGAAAGCCTTCAGAGCGTTCCAGACCGCTCGTAACTCCAGGAGATTGATCTGCAGATCGCGTTCCTGGAGGGACCAGCTTCCTTGGGTGTGAAGCCCATCGACATGAGCTCCCCACCCCCCAGGAGAGACGCATCCGTAGTCAGCACTTTTTGTGGCTCAGGAATTTGGAAAGGACGTCCCAGAGTCAAATTGGACCAAATCGTCCACCAATATAGTGATTTGAGAAAACTCGTGGACAGGTGGATCACGTCTTCTAGATCCCCAGCAGCCTGAAACCACTGGGAAGCTAGGGTCCATTGAGCAGATCTCATGCGAAGGCGGGCCATGGGAGTCACATGAACTGTGGAGGCCATGTGGCCCAGCAATCTCAACATCTGCCGAGCTGTGATCTGCTGGGACGCTCGCACCCGCGAGACGAGGGACAACAAGTTGTTGGCTCTCGCATCCGGGAGATAGGCACGAGCTGTCCGAGAATCCAGCAGAGCTCCTATGAATTCTAGTCTCTGCACTGGGAGAAGATGGGACTTTGGATAATTTATCACAAACCCCAGTAGTTCCAGGAGTCGAATAGTCATCTGCATGGACTGTAGAGCTCCTGCCTCGGATGTGTTCTTCACCAGCCAATCGTCGAGATATGGGAACACGTGCACCCCCAGCCTGCGAAGTGCCGCTGCTACTACAGCCAAGCACTTCGTGAACACTCTGGGCGCAGAGGCGAGCCCAAAGGGTAGCACACAGTACTGGAAGTGACGTGTGCCCAGCTGAAATCGCAGATACTGTCTGTGAGCTGGCAGTATCGGGATGTGCGTGTAGGCGTCCTTCAAGTCCAGAGAGCATAGCCAGTCGTTTTCCTGAATCATGGGAAGAAGGGTGCCCAGGGAAAGCATCCTGAACTTTTCTTTGACCAGATATTTGTTCAGGGCCCTTAGGTCTAGGATGGGACGCATCCCCCCTGTTTTCTCTTCCACAAGGAAGTACCTGGAATAGAATCCCAGCCCTTCCTGCCCGGATGGCACGGGCTCGACCGCATTGGCGCTGAGAAGGGCGGAGAGTTCCTCTGCAAGTACCTGCTTGTGCTGTAAGCTGTAAGACTGAGCTCCCGGTGGACAATTTGGAGGTTTTGAGGCCAAATTGAGGGTGTATCCTTGCCGGACTATTTGGAGAACCCACTGATCGGAGGTTATGAGAGGCCACCTTTGGTGAAAAACTTTCAACCTCCCTCCGACTGGCAGGTCGCCCGGCACTGACACTTGGATGTCGGCTATGCTCTGCTGGAGCCAGTCAAAAGCTCGTCCCTTGCTTTTGCTGGGGAGCCGAGGGGGCCTTGCTGAGGTGCACGCTGCTGACGAGAGTGAGCGTGCTGGGGCTTAGCCTGGGCCGCAGGCTGTCGAGAAGGAGGATTGTACCTACGCTTACCAGAAGAGTAGGGAACAGTCCTCCTTCCCCAAAAAAATCGTCTACCTGTAGAGTTAGAAGCTGAAGGCTGCCGGCGGGAGAACTTGTCGAAAGCGGTATCCCGCTGGTGGAGCTGCTCTATCACCTGCTCGACTTTTTCTCCAAAAATGTTATCCGCACGACAAGGCGAGTCCGCAATCCGCTGCTGGAGCCTATTCTCCAGGTCGGAGGCACGCAGCCATGAGAGTCTGCGCATCACCACACCTTGAGCAGCGGCCCTGGACGCAACATCAAAGGTGTCATACACCCCTCTGGCCAGGAATTTTCTGCACGCCTTCAGCTGCCTGACCACCTCCTGAAATGGCTTGGCTTGCTCAGGAGGGAGCTTGTCCACCAAGCCCGCCAACTGCTGCACATTGTTCCGCATGTGTATGCTCGTGTAGAGCTGGTAAGACTGAATTTTGGCCACGAGCATAGAGGAATGGTAGGCCTTCCTCCCAAAGGAGTCTAAGGTTCTAGAGTCCTTGCCCGGGGGCGCCGAAGCATGCTCCCTAGAACTCTTAGCCTTCTTTAGGGCCAAATCCACAACTCAAGAGTCGTGAGGCAACTGAGTGCGCATCAGCTCTGGGTCCCCATGGATCCGGTACTGGGACTCGATCTTCTTGGGAATGTGGGGATTACTTAGTGGCTTGGTCCAGTTCGCCAGCAATGTCTTTTTGAGGACATGATGCATGGGTACTGTGGACGCTTCCTTAGGTGGAGAAGGATAGTCCAGGAGCTCGAACATTTCAGCCCTGGGCTCGTCCTCCACAACCACCGGGAAGGGGATGGCCGTAGACATCTCCCGGACAAAGGAAGCGAAAGAGACTCTCGGGAGGAGAAAGCTGCCTTTCAGGAGAGGGAGTGGGATCAGAAGGGAGGCCATCAGACTCCTCGTCAGAGAAATATCTGATGTCCTCCTCCTCCTCCCACGAGGCCTCACCGTCAGTATCAGCCACAAGTTCGTGGACCCGTGTCTGCAGCCGTGCCCAGCTCGACTCCGTGGAACCACAGCCACGGTGGGAGCGTCGAGAGGTAGACTCCCTCGCCCGCACCGGCGAAGCTCCCTCCGCCGATGTAGTCGGGGAGCCTTCCTGGGAGGCTACCGCAGTCGGTACCGCAAGCGGCACCGATGTCGGAGACCTCACCCCGGGCAAGGGGCCAGCCGGCGCCTCACTCGACGGTACCGGTGGCGCAAGCACCCCCGGTACCGGAGGGGAAGGGCGCAACAGCTCTCCCAGGATCTCTGCGAGAACTGCCCGGAGACTCGTGCAGAGCGGCTGTGGAGAAAGACATGGAAGCTGATGCAGGTGTCGATGTCAGAGTCTGTTCCGGGCGTAGAGGCTGTTCCGGGCTGTCCATAGTGGAGCGCATCGACACTTCTTGAACAGAGGGTGAGCGGTCCTCTCGGTGCCGATGCCTACTGGGTGCCGACTCCCTCGGCGACCCAGAGCTCTCGGTGCCGACACGGGAAGGGGACCGGTGTCGATGCTTCTTCGACTTCTTGGGACGAAGCATGTCACCGGAGCTTCCCGGCACCGACGAGGAGGACGTAGAATCCAACCGTCGCTTCCTCGGGGCCGAGGCCGAAGAAGGTCGGTCTCAGGGGGGCTGTACCGCAGGAGCCCTCAGGGTAGGGGGAGACCCACCCGAAGGCTCACCGCCACCAGCAGGGGAATGGACAGCCCTCACCTGCACTCCAGACGAAGCACCACCGTCCGACGACATCAGCAGACGAGGAGGTCCCGGTACCACCGACGCAGCCTTCCGATGTCTCAGCCCCGATGCAGAGGTTCGATGCCTCGATGCACTCGATGCAATCGCGGCCGAGGATGAAGGTCTGGACGCTGGCGACGTCGATGCACTCGATACTCCCGGTGCCGATGAAGAGCCCGAGAACAAAACGTTCCACTGGGCCAATCTCGCTACCTGAGTCCGCTTTTGTAAAAGAGAGCACAGACTACAGGCCTGCGGGCAGTGCCCAGCCCCCAGACACTGAAGAAACGACGCGTGTCTATCAGTGAGCGAGATTACCCGGGCGCACTGGGTGCACTTCTTGAAGCCGCTGGGAGACTTCGATGTCATGGGCAGAAAAATCGCGCCGGCGAGATCAAAACTCGTAATAGCGAAGATGGCACCACAAAAGAGGGGAAGAAAAACTTCGAACCAAGGCCTCCAAGGGGCCTACCCCGACGACGAAAGAAAACTTAACGGGGCAAAAACTAGAAATATATGAAGGGGAACAGACCGAAAAGGTCTCCTTCCGAATGGTTTTTTTTTTTTCGTAGCGAAGTCCAAAAAAAGGCGCGCGAGGTCGACTTTCGGGGCGCAAACGGCGTAAACACGACCGTACCGAGCGCGGACAAAAGAAGACTGGCCGGCACGAGCCTGTTTCAGGCAGGAAGACGGCCGCGCATGCGCGGTGCGCATCGGCGCGCGAGGGCTAGCGAAGAATTTTGCTAGTGAAGATTCCGATTGGAGGGGCTGCCGTGGACGTCACCCATCAGTGAGAACAAGCAGCCTGCTTGTCCTCGGAGAAGAAAGAGTATCTAGGGGCCTTGCTGTCACACTAGATGGCAAATCTCCTCCATTTGAAAGAGTAACACCTCTTCGTGGAATCTTTCCTGGAAGCAAGAAAGACTCGGGAGACACCCTCTGAAAGACCCAAGAAGGCAACTTCTAAGGTCTCAACATCCAGGCTCTGAGAGCCAGAGACTGGAGGCTGGTATGTAGAAGCGACCCCTCGTTCTGGGTGATGAGGGTTGGAAAACATTGCAATTTCCACGGTTCCTCGGAGGACAACTCCAGAAGAAGAGGGAACCAACTTTGATGCAGCCAGAAGAGTGCAATCAGGATCAGGATCATGGTTCCACAGTCTTGCTTGAGTTTCAGTGAAGTCTTCCCTACTAGAGGTATGGGAGGATACGCATACAGAAGGCCTGTCCACCAATGCAGGAGAATGGCATCTGATGCTAGTCTGTCATAGGCCTGAAGCCTTGAACAGAACTGACAGACTTTGTGATTGATCTGAGTGGCAAAGAGATCCACCGAAGAGGTGCCCCACACTCGGGAGATCTTGCTGACTATACCCATGTTTAGTGACCACTCGTGAGGTTGCATTATCCTGCTCAATCTGTCGGCAAGACTGTTTACGCCTGCCAGATAAGTGGCTTGGAGAAACATGCCGTGACGATGTGTCCAAAGCCACATCTGGACGGCTTCCTGACACAGAGGGCGAGATCCGATGCCCCCCTGCTTGTTGGTGTAATACATAGCAACCTGATTGTCTGTCTGAATCAAAATAATTTGGTTGGACAACTGATCCCTGAAAGCCTTTAGAGCGTTTCAGATTGCTCGCAATTCCAGGAGACTGATCTGAAGACCTTTTTTCTGAAAGGACCAAGCTCCTCGAGTGTGAAGCCCATCCACATGAGCCCCCCACCCCAGGAAGGATGCATCTGTCGTCAGCACTTTTTGTGGCTGAGGAATTTGGAATGGACGTCCCAAGGTCAAATTGGATCGAATCGTCCACCACTGCAGAGAATTCCGGAAGTCGTGGACAGTTGGATCACATCCTCTAGATCTCCCACAGCTTGGCACCACTGGGAGGCTAGGATTCATTGAGCTGATCTCATGTGCAGGCGTGCCATGGGAGTTACATGAACTGCGGAGGCCATGTACCGAGCCGTGATCTGTTGAAACGCTCGTACTAAGGACACTAGGGACAGGAGGTTGTCCGCCCTTGCCTCGGGAAGAAAAGCACGAGCTGTCTTTGTGTTCAACAGAGCTCCAATGAATTCCAACTTTTGGACTGGGGTGAGATGGGACTTGAGTAATTGATCACAAACCCCAGTAGTTCTATAGCACCTGAATAGTCATTCGCATGGAAAGTAGAGCGACTGCCTTCGAGGTGCTCTTCATTAGCCAATCGTCGAGATAAGGGAACACATGCACTCCCAGTCTGCATAGCAACGCTACGACTACCGCTAGGCACTTTGTGAACACTCGGCGCAGACACCAGACCAAAGGGTAGTACAAAGTACTGAAAATGCTGAGTTCCCAGCTGAAATCGAAGATATTTCCTGTGAGCTGGAAGTATCGAGATGTGTGTGTAAGCATCCTTTAAGTCCAGAGAGCATAGCCGATCGTTCACTTGAATCATGGGAAGAAGGGTGCCCAGGGAAACCATCCTGAACTTTTCTCAAACTAGAAATTTGTTTAGGCCCCTTAGGTCTAGGATGGGACGCATCCCCCCTGTCTTTTTCTGTACAAGGAAGTACCTGGAATAGAATCCCAGCCCTTCATCCCCTGGTGGAATGAGTTCAACCTCACTGGCCATTAGAAGGGTGGAGAGTTCCTCTGCAAGTACCTGCTTGTGCTGGGAGCTGTAAGATTGAGCTACCGGTGGGCAATTTGGGGGTTTACATTCCAGATTGAGGGTGTACCCTAACCGGACTATTTGCAGAACCCACCGGTCAGAGGTTATGAGAGGCCACCTTAAGTGAAAAAACATCAACCTCCCCCCTACCGGCAAGTCGTGCAGTACGGACACTTTTATTGAGGCTATGCTGAACTGGAGCCAGTCAAAAGCCCGTCCCTTGCTTTTGCTGGGGAGCAGAATGGGCGTTAGTCGCACGCTGTTGACGAGAATGAGCGCACTGGGGTTGAGCCCGGACAGGCTGCCGAGAATCAGGAGTGTACCTACGCCTAGAATAGGTACAGGGGGGCACTCCTCCCGCCAAAATAAAAGCCTCCTAGATGAGAAGGCAGTAGCAGAAGGCGCCCAGTGGGTGAGAGAATCCATAGCACCATTATGCTTCATGATTTGATCAACTAGATCCTCTACTTGTTCACCAAAAAGATTGTCCCCCTCCCCCCCCCCCCGGCAAAGAACATCCGCCATCCGCTGCTGGACAGAATGATCCAAGTCAGAGACACGCAGCCAGGTGGGATGATACTGGGATCCTTTTGTAGATCCTCTGGCCTGGTGGACCCGTGGAGGCTACTACACCTGGATGAAAAAGATTATACGCACACTTCCAGGGCGCATCGTACACAATCAAGGTTGGACTATATTCTCACATCTCAAGAGGTATTTCATCAAGTCTTGGGGCTGCCACCATGGGGCACGAGGAGATTTTGGATCATGCGTTGATTTGGATAGATCTGGAGGTGCAATCTTACTTTAAGAAATCTTCGAGCTGGCGCTTCCCAGCATATCTGTTCTCCTCCCTGGAATTTAATAAGTACTTACACTCTAAATGGGAGGAGTATATTGCATTTAATGAACAACACTTAGAAGATCAGGGCCTCTTTTGGTCTACAGCCAAGGCTGAACGGAGGGGAGATACAATCGCTTATGTGAGTAAACGTAAATCGTATAGCGCAGTAGGTTATATCCCTGGAGCGTCAGCTTACAGAGGTGAAGAAGTATATTAGGACGCCCACACCAGCATTGTTTGATTCCCTCACGGCGGCCAGAGTAGCGCTGAATAGCCTATTGCATGAACGAATGGCTTGCTCGCTTATAAACAGGAAGTATAGCCTTCATAAGCATGGGGATAAGGTAGGTGGGCAGTTAGCGCGATTAGTGAAAGGTGCTCACAGGCCTCACTTTATCTCAGCGCTAAAAACAAGTGCAGGAGGGGTTACCACCAACCTGGAGGAGATTGCAGAGGTATTTAAAGGCATTTTGAAGCATTATATTGGGGGGGAGGGGGCGATAAGGCATCTATACAAGAGTACCTGAGCAAATCGGGTATGCCGAAACTCCCTGCGGGGGTGACAGAATCTCTCAATGCACCACTAATGGCAAAGAAAATCCAGCGCGCTGTCAAGGCTCTGCAGCTGCATTCAGCGCCGGGCCCAGACGGGTATTCTGGAGAGTTTTATAAAATACTCTGTAACCAGCTGCTAGGCCCACTATTAGATTTGTATAACAGTCGTAGCGAAAGGGTTCTTTCCTCCCATATGCAAGCACAGCCTTGATTAGTTTAATACCCAAGCAGGGGCATGATTTGCTACAGCCAGACTCATATCGGCCTATATCCCTGATAAATGTCGACGTCAAAATACTGTCCCGTGTGTTAGCCCCAGCTCTGCCACAGCTCATACAAGATGATCAAGTAGGATTTGTAAGAGGGCGCAGTCAGTATTCAATGTACACAAACTAGTTGTGGCCATGATGCAGGCTTCTGGAGAGGAACATAGAGGGATGGTAATTAGTCTGGATGCGGAGCGAGCCTTTGACAGAGTGTTTTGGCCATTTATGTTTGAAACTTTGCGCAGGATAGGAGTGCAAGGCTGGCACTTAAAGGCAATCATGGCATTGTACTCATTTAACAGAGCTATGATTTTGGTTAATGGGGTCAGGCCTGGTGAATTTGTAATAGGGCGTGGGACTTGACAGGGCTGCCCGTTGCTACCGCTACTGTTCTTGCCTTCTTTGGAACCCTTGCTATGCGAGATTCGGGCAACTGAGAACATACGGGGGGGGGGGGGGGGGGGTGCGGATACAGGAACATATAATTAAAATTCTTGCATACACAGATGATCTATTGTTACTCTTAGACACACCACAACCCTCGCTAGAGTGCCTTCTCCACATGCTGGCTAGGTATGGAGCGATATTGGGTTTCAAATTAAACCGCTCCAAATAGTTAGCATTACCGCTGGATGCCGATGTTCGGGGAGGATGGCGGGGGCAATTCCCACTAAAGTGGGCAGATGACCAGTTGAAATACTTGAGGGTTATTGTTCTGACTGACCTGTCATTGATGTAGGAGATGAATGTCCTTCCGCTTTTGGATGAGACCAGGTGCACTTTGCAACTCTGGGGCGCCTGCCCGCTTTCCCTGTCAGAACGTATAGCACTGTTCAATATGATGATGACTCCCCGGTGGCTATATTTATTTCAAATGCTACCGCTGTTTCTGAGGCAGAGGGAGGAGGCAGAGGGAGGAGCATCAGATTGTGTGATTCCTTTGGAGGGACAGGTGCCCCAGACTTCCTATGAGTATTCTGCAGACGCCCAAGGCACATGGGGGAATGGGATTATTGAATATCAGATTTTTAACAGTGTCATGTACTATGAGGCACATGCGGGACTGGTTGACAGGGCATCAGAGCTTTTCAGCAACCTCTGTTGAGTCTTCGGTCTCCCCCAACATACACCTTAGGTGGTTGCTGCACATGATGAAAAAGAAACCAGAACTGGAGGTTTGCAGGAACCCGCTTGTCCTTTCTGCTAGAGCAGCTTGGAGATGGAGATGGCTGTGTAGACGACATGGTTTCTCAGCGGCAGCTACCCCCTTTTTGCCACTGATGCGTAACCCAGACTTTCTGGCTGGCACATCATCGCGGATGTTCGCCCGTTGGAGAGCGATGGGAATCCATTACCTGTATCAGTTGATCAATGAAGGAAAGATGCGGGCTTTTGTAGAACTACAACAAGAGTTCATGATGCCAGCTTCGGACCTATTTGCTTATATCCAGGTGCAGCATTATGCTTCCTTGATGGGCTGGGTTAACCTCTGCGAGGATGTACAAGACACGCTAAATTCTGTCCTCACTTTGGGGTCCCAGAATGCTGTCCCGTTACGATTCAATCACAGATACTTGCTGGATACCACAGAGGACATGGATTATAAGAGGTGGGCGCAGGTGTGGACAGCGGAGCTGGTGGTTGAGGTGACTGAGGGCCTGCTTCAGAGTTTTTTCACTGTCTATAATGCATAATTCTCCATTCGTACGATGCTGGGAGCAGCAGCATAAGTTTGCTTTACGTATGTACGTGTTGCCCTCCAGGGCACATCGAGCTGGTTTTGGAGCCTCGGGGGCATGACCCAAGTGTAGAAAAGATCCGGCAACTCTGGGACATATGTTTTGGTCATGCCCATGGGTGCTCTGCTTCTGGACTCAGTTGTTGGAGGAGGTACAAGTGTATTGGGATCGAAGAGTGACACTGCAGCCGTTGATTTTATTTGATGTGTTCAAATATGCGAGGCCCGCTCTGCCTGGACTTAGACGCTTTCTGTAGAGGACAATACTAACTGGGAAAAAGTCTATACTACTATGCTGGAGGGAACCGGTAGGGCCCTCTTTGAGTCACTGGAGAACGCACATGATTGAGTTGTTGAAAATGGAGAGATATGGAATTAGAAACCTTGATTCTAAAGAAGGCAGGCGCCTACAACAGACATGGGGTCGAATTTGGGATACGTTACAGCCAGCAGCAAGGAGCAAAATCCTTAATTAAATGTGTATATATATATATTTTTTTAATATAGAACTCTGTGGCAGGAACAGTTCTATGTAAGGGAGGGGGGATGGTGGGGCAGGTGGGTGGGGGATGGAAAGGGAGTTAATAATGTTTGCAGTAGGTAGTAGCATGGATATGTATGTTGGGTCTGCGGGAATGTGGAATATGGATTTTGATAATATTTGTGGTAACCAATAAAAAAGATTTAAACATAAAAAATGATACAATAACGGAGTTAATTCTGACCTAAATGCTCTACAGTATTTACATTAACCTGGTTCTGGAGTTTTGTTTTAACGCATTTTATGTGATATTTGCATCTAATCTATTGTGCTTTGATTGAGGTAATACGGGGTGTTGTAAAGACTGTAAATTTGTCTGTACAGAAGCTGTGGATTATTGTATATGAAGATTTATACAATTTGTGAAATTGAATATACCTTTGTCTTGGGTTATCATATTTTCATAGGAGGTCTTTATTAATGCTTGGGGGGGGGGGGGGGGGTTCTATTTAGGTATAGTGTTAAAGTTCTCCCTGATTTGTTTTAGTCAGCATAGAATCCTGTGACTAGAATAGCTAGTTGTGGTTGTGAATGTGCATTAATGAGAAAATTATATTGGCAAGTTTATATAGATTTTGATAATTATTGTGTGAAGAATGAATTAGTTGTTCTTGTTGGAATAATTAGAAAAAGAAATCAAATTCTGCTTTTTGATATCTTTTCCACTTGATATTGTAGCCAATAATAACACCTCACATTGTGGCTTTTAAGGCATCACACCCTATTGTTGCTGTTGTATCTTCTATTTTGTCAGTTATGGAGAACTGTGCAGCTACTGAACATGGAGGAGGACATTTTCATTTTTTTTATTGAGAATTTTCAATTTTATATTGATAAATGCAATTACTACTTTTTTTTGTTCTTTAACACCAGTAGCATAGCCATGGGCCTTGGGGGCCTGGGACCCCCAATTTGGGTTCAGGACCCCCAAAGTCCGCTGATCTGACTGGCAGGGGTCCCCAAAACTGCCAGCAGAAGCTCCATGCTGCCTGCCCTGCTTCCCCCACCTCAAACACAATTTCACTAAAACCAAACATGAGCAACAGGGCAAAAAAAACAGGGTATGCAGCGCAGCACTGAGTATCAACACAGGAAGGCTTCTGCTGGTGGGCTTGGGGACCCCAACCAGCCCAGGTATGTGAGTGGGGCGGAGAACAGGAGGGAGGCAGGGCAACTCAGCCCCCCCCCCCCCCAACACACAAAATCGAGGTCTGGCTACATCTGTGACACTAAATTAAACAAAGAAGAGATAATATATATTGTAGCTCAAATCAAATGGGGAGTGCTTACATAGAAATACATAAGAAAAGCATATTATTAGGACAAAGAAAAATCGAAGAGCAAAGCTCTTATGATATACCCAATCTAGAATCTTAAACCCATCACTGCCCCCCAAACTACCTGAGGGACACCTGAATTTACAGTTTTTTCTTGAAGAACTTTCTGAAGCTGCACAGAATCAAAAAAATATACTGTACTCAGTGATACTCCACTAGGCACTCAGAGGAAACAAAAACAACAAAAAAAAAATCAACCACCAATAGGTAAGATTTGGGGCTTCAACTGGAAAAAGAATTGCCGCCTCATCTGCACTGCTCTGGAGACATCAGGAAAAATCTGAATCCACTGACTTTAAGACAAGTGCTTTTTTTTTTTTTTATAGATTTTCAAGATCAGGATTTTATCTTCTGACTACAACTTACTAAAGTTGCCCGTGTAGATACTGGTCTCTAAAAATTCAGTTAGATTAAGAATATCAGGAGAGGAGAACTGATCTATTTCATCTCCCACTTCTGATTGAGAAACACTATTTTTAGGAATATAACATTTAAAATAACACAAGCTCTATAGAGAAGAAAGAGCTAGCATATCTTTCAAATATTATTACAGAAGCATAACAGGCAAGAGTAATCTTTAGACTAGAACATTTAAGAAACAAATTTCTGCTTCTAGACAGTTTCTAGTTTATTATGTAAAATTAAACTATCCTGAATTCCAGAAAGTCGTTGCCTGCGATTATGTATTATGTAATTCTACAGCTCCATATGAGATTCAATTTTAACTAACCTAGATTCCAATTCCTCAAATTTAGTTATCTCTTAAGAAAATCCACAAGTCTGGGTTATCAAAGTACTATGAAGGAGTTTCAGTCTGTCACAACCTTCCATATATCAATCAAGAAAACAGAACTATTATCAACAGGAACAGAAACCTCAAAATTAGGAGGGGTCAAAATCCTAGGTAACGGTACATTTATTTCTTGAGATTCAACAACCACGGAGGAAATAATAACTACTCCTAAAGGTTTAATGGGAGTTATTACTTTAGGTGAGGCAAGAATAGAAGTCGAGCCAGGGGGTGAAGCCATACCCAATGTTGAGCTTGAAGTTCCCACATCTTCTGCCACTTGCTGGAGCTCTTTGACTTAGATGTTTATTCATAGGCCCAATAGCAGGTTGTTGAGAAAGTGCAGCCAATTTAAAGCTGCTTTTCCTTTACCCCTTTTTGGCATAATCTAGCAGAGTTTCCATCCCTCCAGCTCCAAAGGGGTAGGGTGATCAAAGTCCCCAGGTAAGTATAAGCCTTCAGGTAAGTGAAGGAGTAGCCTAGTGGTTAGTGCAGCGGACTTTGATCATGGGGAACTGGGTTCAATTCCTACTGCAGCTCCGTTGTGACTTTTGTAAGTCTGGGCAAATCACTTAACCCTCCATTGCCCCAGGTACAAAAAATAAAAATAAGTTCTTGTATATACTTCTATGTAAACCACTTTGAACGTCTTGCCCCATCCTTGGCCACCTTTAAATCTAGACTGAAAGCCCACCTCTTTAACATTGCTTTTGACTCGTAACCACTTGTAATCACTCGCCTCCACCTACCCTCCTCTCTTCCTTCCCGTTCACATTAATTGATTTGATTTGCTTACTTTATTTATTTTTTGTCTATTAGATTGTAAGCTCTTTGAGCAGGGACTGTCTTTCTTCTATGTTTGTGCAGCGCTGCGTATGCCTTGTAGTGCTATAGAAATGCTAAATAGTAGTAATAGTAATGTAGTTGAAAAACCACAGAAAGGCAGTATATCAAGTCCCATTCTCTTTCTATTTCCCTCTACACAAATGGGAAAAAGGGGCAACATCTGGAAATCAGTATATACAAATTTGCTAGAAGTATGGGAAATAAGGTTTTAGATCTTGAGGCTGTGATGGAAGAGGCTGATTTGGATTTAGTGGCCATCAGAGAGACATGGTTCACAGACAGCCTAACAGGGATATAGTTATACTGGGATATAATCTGTTCAGGGAAAGGCAGGGAGAGGGAGTGGCATTAAAGGTCAGAGATAATATTAAAGAAGCCACAAAACTGCAGGACCTAGGAAGAGGGTGTCAATCTGGAAAGAAGGAATGGCAAATGTATACACTGGTGTGATTTACAGGCCTCCTTCACAGATAGAAGTGACCAGAGATTTAATTAAAGACATTCAAAATATAGCTGTGAAAGGGAAAGTACTACTACTAACAGGTGATTTTAATATGGCAGATGTTGACTGGGGTATCCATATTGCAGGGTCTTTTAGAAGCAAGGAGATCCTGGATTCTTTACAGGGGGGGGGGGGAACTATTCCATTACTTGGTATGGAACCCAATGCAGAACGGGGTCATACTGGACTTATGTTTTACTAATGGGGGGAGTGTTTCTGATGTTATAGTAGGTGATCATCTGGCATCCAACGATCACCACATAGTGTGATTTAATAGTAAGATAGGTGTGGAGAGGGTTCAATCAAAAGTGATGGTTCTAGACTTCAAAAAAACTAACTTTATGCAGATGGAGAATTACCTCAAGGAATTGCTGTCTCGATGGGAACATCTGGAAGTAGGAGGAAAGCAGTGGGCAAAACTGAAAGGAGCAAGAAACCTTTCTTGTAGGGAAAGTAAATAAAATTAAGATGAAAGGAGGCTACTGTAACAAAAAAAAAAAAGTAGCAGCTGTAAAGGTAAGGAAAAAGAGGTTAGCCTTTATAAACTATAAGAGATCGCAGAAAGAGAAAAGACAGGCAACAATATCTGAACAAGCTAAGAAAAGCTGGTAGAGTAGTCAGAAAGCAAAGTTGCAAATGGAAGAAAAATAAAATAGCCAATATGGTAAAATGGGGGGATAAGACATTGTTTAGAAATGTTAGTAATAGGAGGATGTGCAAAAGTGGTATTGGGAGACTCAAAGGTGAAGGGAAGAACATGTAGAAGTTGATAAAGATCAGACGGAACAGTTTAACAAATATTTCTGTTCTGTGTTCAGTCGAAAGGCCAGGAGCAAGACCGCAGAAGACAAACACAAATAGGAATAGAGAGGTGGTAGTCCCTGAATGATTTTTAGAGTGCTGTGCTCATGAGGAGCTGGCTAAACTAAAGGGGGACAAAGCGATGGGGCCAGGTGGCATATATCAGAGGATACTGACGGAACTTAGGGAAGTTCCAGCGGCTCTGCTGACTTAAATTTTCAATGCTTCTCTAGAGTTGGGAGTGGTCCCAGAGGACTGGAGAAGAGCAGATGTGGTCTCTCCACAAAAGCCCAAATAAGGAAGAGGCTGGGAACTACAGGCTGGTAAGTCTGACTTCTGTGGTAAGTAAATTAAAGGAAACGCTTTTAAAACAAAGTTTTTTTTTTTATTCCAATGGATTACAGGACCTAAGGCAACACGGTTTCACTAGAGGCAGGTCTTATCAGACAACTCTGATTAATTTCTTTGACTGGGTGACCAGAGAATTTGATCGAGAAAGAGCGTTAGATGTGGTATATTTAGGTTTTAGCAAAGCCTTTGACACAGTTCCACATAAACGACTAATAAATAAACTGAGTGCCCTTGGTATGGGTCTTTAAGTGACTGACTGGGTTAGGAACTGGTTGAGTGGAAGGCGACAAGAGGGTAGTAGTAAATGGAGCTCATTCTGAGGAAAATGATGTTACCAGTGGGGTGCCACAAGATTCAGTTATTGGGTCGGTTCTTTTTAACGTTTTTGTAAGCGGTATTGCTGATGGGCTGTCCAGTAAGGTTTGCTTCTTTCTGGATGATAACAGAATCTACAATAGGGTACACACCCTGATGGTGTGGATAACATTAGCGAAGCTAGAGGAATGGTCTCGAATTCATAGCTTAGATTTAATGCTAATGTTAAAAACACAGTGAACATTAATGTTAAATTCGGTGTGTGGGCCTTCACAAGCACTGTGACAAGGGCTGATCCCAAATTCTCTTTGTTAGGTAATCAGGATAAAACCTAAATACCATGAAAAGCAGTACTGGTGCAGATTATGACTGCAATAAGTTGTAAGTTATGTGTAAGAGCAAACTTAATGATTTTCCTTATAAATTTATTATGATAAAGATTTTAATCCATTTATTTACATTTTGATTGAATAAATATTTGATAACATAATACATTTACAATGGAGAGAAGGTATTTCAAATAAGCATAATAGTTATAAACTGTAAATATTTTGAGTATCAATAGCTATAAAACATTAAATTTAAAAAGAAAACATTTCAAGCAGTGTTACCAAGTGCTGCCGGATCCAACAGGATGAATTATAAATGAAGATCTGGCAACTCTAAAGACTGGAGAAACGATTTGAGAATCATTGCTCTTCCATTTCTGAATATTCCTGTTCCGGGTAAGAGTGGAGTGCAGATGGTTGTTTAAATGATTCAGTGGTAATGTTAACAGTGATTTTCATTCTCACCAGAATTTTTAGCTTCAATATTTTTAAGGAAGGATCTCATTGTTGAGAAACTGCTCGTCTCTCACTAATGTATGCTTGTTTAGATCAGCAACAAATAAAAGAGATGCTCCTTCACATCAGATGGAACCTTGAAAAATCACTAACGTATGCTGGTAATGGAGGGCTCAACTACAGACCTCGGAAGTTTGGCAGCAGAGTCCCTGTGTGATAGTGCTCTGCCTATTTCAACAGAGTGAAGTAGTTGTGACTGAAGAATGTGTGGCAGCAATTTTTTCCAGGAAAAAGTTCCCTCAGGCAATCCAAGTATTACTCCTGGGTGAACTGTGCAGCACAGAATTTGTGCAAAATTCCCCCGCCAAATTCTGTGAACAGTGCCTGCACTGGGGCTGTCTTCCCCTCCCCACCCAGAGATCACATGGCAGGAGGAGGAGGAAGTTTGAATACGGAGATCCTGGTACCACTCAACCATTATTTTCTCTCTTTCCAGATAATTTTCTTGATGTAACATTAGAAGAGGCAGCTGTATGCTGGGAATCAAATGTAAAGCCCATTTTCAGATCACAGAAAATTACTGGTGGTGATACGGTAAGAAATCACTGCCACCTTAGAAAATCTCCCTGGTTTCATCATAGCTTACTAATATTGAAGCGACAATTACGCAGAGCAGAATGCTTATGGAGAAAAAATTACAGAAATTGTGACTTGAAACAATCGTTTTGGAACCTATAGCTCCATTTGTATGGAGCTTAAACGTGCTAAAAATAATCATTTTACCAAGATAATTAGTAACTCCTCTAATACAGCTAGGAAGTTCTATAAAATTGTTTCCGATCTCACTCATTATGATAAATCGAATGTTGGTTATAATTTTCCTTCGCCTACTGCCTTGGCTAATTATTTTCAATCAAAACATTTCAGTTTTCAACTATCGCTAACACCCAGTATGGCTCTCTATTCGCACACCATTACCGAGACTTTTGATTCTACTGGTTGTTCTGCATATTGGAGCGATATCAATGTTCCATCCCTCACAGTTTTAGAAAAAACTATCAGCGATATCCATCTTACTGCTTCATTAGACTCTGTTCCATCTAGTTGATTAAAGATTCCGCAGCATGGACTGTCACCCCTAGATCTACATTTAGTAGCCTTAAGTTTAATAAATGGTGCTGTGCCTCAATCTTGGAAGAAAGCTGTTATCATGCCCATCTTGAAAAATCCTAAGTCTCATCCTTTAGACCCTTCTAATTATTGACCAATTTCCAATTTATGTATCCTCTCAAAGGTCACAGAAAAAGTGGTATTTAATCAACTGGTTGCACGTATCAATCAAACCAATATTCTGCATCTACGACAGACAGGTTTCAGAGCCACACATAGTACAGAAACAGCAGTGACTGCATTACTTAGTGAATTACACAGTATTCAAGAAAAGGGAAATACTGCTCTCCTTATTTCTTTAGATTTATCAGTTGCATTTGACCTTGTGGATCATTCTCTGCTTTTGGCACATCTTCATTCAATAGGCTTAATAAACACTACCCTTGCGTGGTTTAAGTCTTTTCTTACAAGGAGAGTTTTTTTCAGTATCCACTGATAATGACACATCTTCTAATCATGAGTAACCTTGTGGAGCTCCCTAGGGATTGGTCCTTTCTACCTTACTTTTTAACATACTTCTCAGTTCACTTGCAACTTTATCCAAAATCAAAATATACATTTTTTATTTATGCTTTTTATTTATGCAGACAACATCCTTCTAAAATATCCCACATCTCCATATTCTATTGATTTCAAACCTCTACAAAAGGCACTTACTGCCTCATTCAATTGGCTAACCTCACAAAGTTGTACTCAACCCTACCAAAACAACTGCATGTTGGATCACAGGTTCAATCAGCACTCAATCAATACCTTTTAATTTTTTCGGACACCAAATCAAAACTGTTGAGTCTGGGATCTTCTGGTTGCATCGTCTAAGGTAAAATTATGTATAATCATACCTGATAATTTTCTTTCCATTAATCATAGCTGATCAATCCATAGACTGGTGGGTTGTGTCCATCTACCAGCAGGTGGAGATAGAGAGCAAACTTTTGCCTCCCTATATGTGGTCATGTGCTGCCGGAAACTCCTCAGTATGTCGATATCAAAGCTCCATCCGCAGGACTCAGCACTTAGAGAATTACACCCACGAAGGGACACTCTGCCCAGCTCACCACCGCCGAAACGGGGGAGGGGAATTAACCCAGCTCATCCCCACACAAGTGGGGGAGGGGAATCCGTCCAGCTCATCCCCGCGGAGCGGGGGAGGGACACCACACCCGCCGATGCGGGGGGATCTGGCTTATCCTGCAACCGCAACCGCGGGAGGAGCTGACTGACCCTAACACCGCCGAAGCGGGAGGGGTACAAAGCTGCCCTACAGCCGCACGAAGCGGGAGGGAGTGCCGGCAGAATTTATGTCTCAATCCAGCCCCGTAAAACGGAGGGGAGAGGAATGCAGCAGCTCACTGTAACACAAACTCGTCTCAACTCTTGAAGAATCCAAGTGAAAGAAGAACTTGAACATGAAGTCCTCCTGAAGTAACTGAAGGCTAAACTTGAACCTAAAATTCAACCAGAATATAAACAGTACAGATATCTGGGAGGGGCTATGGATTGATCAGCTATGATTAATGGAAAGAAAATTATCAGGTATGATTATACATAATTTTACCTTCCATATCATCAAGCTGATCAATCCATAGACTGGTGGGATGTACCGAAGCAGTACTCACCCAGGGCGGGACATAGAAATCCCTGACCTCAACACTGAAGCTCCAAACCGGGCCTCCGCCCGTGCAGCCACAGTCAAACGGTAATGCTTGGAGAATGTATGAGCCGAAGCCCACGTTGCCGCCTTGCATATCTCTTCCAAGGAGACGGATCCGGCCTCTGCCATCGAGGCCGCCTGAGCTCTCGTGGAGTGAGCCTTCAGCTGGATAGGCGGCACCTTCCCCGCGGCCACATAAGCCGCTGCAATGGCTTCCTGGACCCATCTTGCCACTGTAGGCTTAGCAGCCTGCAGACCCTTACGAGGACCTGCAAACAGGACAAACAGATGATCCGATTTCCGGAAATCATTGGTCACTTCCAAGTATCTGATGATGACTCGTCTCACATCCAGATATTCAAGAGCGGAGTACTCCTCTGGGTAGTCCTCCCTACGAAAGGAAGGGAGACAGAGCTGCTGATTCACATGGAAGCGAGAACCAATCTTGGGCAGGAAGGAAGGCACTGTGCGAATAGTCACTCCTGCCTCAGTGCACTGCAGAAAAGGCTCTCGACATGAGAGCGCCTGGAGCTCGGAAACTCTTCTGTCTGAAGTGATAGCCACCAAAAAGACTGCTTTCAACGTCAGGTCTTTCAGAGATGCCCTCGACAAGGGTTCCAAAGGCGGCTTCTGCAATGCTCTTAGCACCAGGTTGAGATTCCACGCAGGCACCACTGAGTGCAGAGGAGGGCGCAGGTGATTAACTCCCTTGAGAAAGCGCACCACATCTGGCTGCGAAGCCAGGGAAGCACCCTTCAGGCGGCCCCTGAAGCAAGCCAGAGCCGCTACCTGGACTTTAAGGGAACTGAGCGACAGGCCTTTCTCCAGACCTTCTTGCAGGAACGCCAACACTGAAGAAATTGGAGCAGTGAAGGGAGAAAGTGAGCCTGCTTCACACCATGCTGTAAAGATACGCCAAACCCTGGCGTAAGCAGTAGAAGTAGAGCGCTTCCTCGCTCTCAGCATAGTGGCGATGACCTTGTCTGAGAAGCCCTTCTTCCTCAGACGCTGCCGCTCAATAGCCAGGCCGTAAGGCCAAAGGGAGAGGGATCCTCCATCACCACGGGACCCTGATGTAACAGGCCCTGCTCCACTGACAGCCGCAGAGGATCGTCGACTGAGAGCCTGAACAAGTCCGCATACCAGGGACGTCTGGGCCAATCCGGACCCACCAGGATTACCCTGCCAGGATGCTTTGCCACCCGGTCTAGCACCCTGCCCAACATGGGCCAGGGCGGGAACACATAGAGGAGCTCTTGTGTCGGCCACTGTTGGAGAAGAGCATCTACTCCCAGGGATCGAGGGTCCCGTCCTCTGCTGAAAAAGCGCGGCACTTGGCCATTGGCCGATGACGCCATCAGATCTAGGCTCGGCTGGCCCCAGCGCTTCGTGATGTCCAAGAACGCCTGAGCAGATAGTTGCCACTCTCCGGGCTCCAAGGTATGGCGACTGAGAAAGTCCGCCTTGACATTCATGACTCCGGCAATGTGGGCCGCTGAAAGCTGCTCCAGGTTCGCTTCCGCCCACTGGCAAAGACTCATAGCCTCCTTGGCTAGAGGGGCGCCCTGGTACCTCCCTGGCGGTTGATATAGGCCACAGCCGTGGCATTGTCCGACAGGACCCGTACAGGCTTCAACACGAGTACCGGGATGAACTCCAATAACACCAAGCGAATGGCTCTGAGTTCCAGGAGGTTGATAGACCACTTGCCTCTGCAGGAGACTAGAGCCCCTGCGCTGTCCTTCCCAAGCAGTGGGCTCCCCAGCCCATCAAAGAGGCGTCTGTCGTGACGGCAATCCACTCCGGGGTCACCAGAGGCAATCCTGCAGACAACTTGTCTGTCTGCGTCCACCAGCTCAGCGCCTTGCGCACTGCTGGGTCCACGGGAAGGCGCACAGCATAATCCTCTGACATCGGAGTCCAGCGCAGCAGCAGAGATAGCTGTAGCGGTCTCATATGAGCCCTGGCCCAGGGCACTACTTCCATCGTGGCCGTCATAGAGCCCAACAGCTGCACGTAGTCCCAAGCCCGAATAGGAGAGGCTACTAGGAACTAGTCCACCTGAGCCTGAAGCTTGACAATCCGATTGTCTGGCAGGAACACTCTGCCCACTTGGGTGTCAAATCGAACTCCCAGATACACCAGGGACTGAGTCGGGCGCAGCTGGCTCTTCTTCCAGTTGATGATCCATCCCAGGGAGCTCAAAAGAGCAACTACCCGGTCCATAGCTTTGCCGCACTCTGCATAAGAGGGGGCTCGGATCAACCAGTCGTCCAGATAAGGATGGACTTGTACTCCTTCCTTTAGCAGGAAGGCCGCTATGACCCCCATTACTTTGGAAAAGGTCCGCGGAGCAGTAGCCAACCCGAAAGGGAGGGCTCTGAACTGGAAGTGTCGTCTCAGGACTGTAAAACGCAGAAAGCGTTGGAGAGGAGGCCAGATGGGAATATGCAGGTACGCTTCCTTGATGTCCAAGGAAGCCAAGAACTCTCCTGCCTTCACTGCCGCTATAACAGAGCGGAGAGTCTCCATGCGAAAGTGCCTCACTTTCCAGGCCCGATTGACCCCTTTGAGGTCGAGGATAGGCCGGACAGAACCTCCTTTCTTTGGAACCACAAAGTAAATGGAGTAACGTCCCTTGCCAATCTGATTTTTTGGCACCGGAACGACCGCACCCAGGCGGATCAGGTTGTCCAAGGTCTGCTGCACTACCACAGCTTGACCGGAGACTTGCAGGGAGAGAGTACAAACCCGTCTCTTAAGGGTTGGCAGAACTCTAGCTTGTAGCCGTCTCTGATGACTTCCAGCACCCACGCGTCTGAAGTTATAGTGGTCCACTCACCCAGAAACGAGGACAGCCGTCCTCCAATCTGCACTGGGGCGTGGACCAAGGCCCCGTCATTGGGTACGAGACCCTGGGGGAGGACCGGAGGGAGCACCTCCGGGACCGCGGTCTCTGCGAAAGGAATGCTGCTTGGGGGAGAAATTCCTCTTGAAGGGGGCAGAGGAACCCGACTTGCCCGGGCGGTATGGAGGTATCGGGACGAGTACTAACCCGAGCCCTGACCTCTGGTAATTTCTTGCCCTTAGACGTGCCGAGATCGGTCACGATTTTGTCCAGCTCGACCCCAAAGAGCAGCTTGCCTTTAAAAGGCAATCTAGCCAGGCGGGATTTAGAGGCGTGGTCAGCAGACCAATGTTTCAGCCAAAGCCACCGCCGCGCAGAGACTGTCTGAGCCATGCCTTTAGCTGAGGCTCTCCAGACATCATACAGCAAGTCTGCCAAATAGGCTAAGCCCGATTCCAGGGCCGGCCAATCAGCCCTCAAGGAATGATCCGAGGGGGAAGCCCGCTGCACCATAGTCCGGCACGCCCTGGCCACATAGGAGCCGCAAACTGAGGCCTGCAAACTTAAAGCAGCTGCCTCAAAGGACGACCTTAAGGCCGCCTCCAATCTTCTGTCTTGGGCGTCCTTTAGGGCCGTGCCACCTTCCACCGGCAACGCCGTTTTCTTAGTCACCGCAGTGAATAAAGAATCCACGGTAGGCCACAGATAGGCCTCACGTTCACTCACAGCCAAAGGATAGAGGCGGGACATAGCCCTAGCCACTTTAAGGCTCGTTTCCGGGACATCCCATTGAGCCGCAATTAAGGTGTGCATGGCATCATGCACGTGGAAGGTTCTAGGCGGGCGCTTCGTCCCCAGCATAATGGCAGAGCCAACAGGGGCTGAGGGAGAGACGTCCTCCGGAGAGGAAATCTTCAAAGTGTCCATGGCCTGTAACAACAGGTTGGGCAAATCCTCTGGGCTAAAAAGCCGCGCTGCAGAGGGGTCATCCGCTCCATCCGAGCGGGGATCTATCTCCTCCAAGGAATCCGCAAAGGATCGTTGGGAGACCTCAGACACGCTGCCCTCATCTACATCGGAGGAGACAAAAGTCCTCCAAGGCCTGGAAATCAACCCGAGGGCATTTACCTCTGGGAACCTCAACCTCTTTATCAGAAGAGGGAGCAGGGGCAGCGTTTTGCATGAGGAAAGCCTGATGCAGCAGCAAAACAAACTCGGGGGAGCAGACTGTGCACTTCCGCAGCCTGGGCAACAGCCCTAGACGCACTCTCAACCGGCGCTCGCAATAGCGGGGGAGAGACATGCTGCGCATCCAAAATGGCGTCCGGCGCGAAACTCCGTGAAGGAGCCGCGCGGGAAGAACGGCGCTTAACTTTAGCCGCTTTTGTGCCGTCGCCCAAATTAAGGGCGTTCATGGCATTAATGTCTCCAACCTCAAGGGCGGCCCCGAAGAAGCCGTCCGAGCCGCGTGGCCGGCCAAGATGGCGGAGGCGAGGAGCGGGGGATGGGCGTTTATGGCGGGAAAAAACCGCCACGCCGGAGGAACGACCGGGACATTCATCGGTCACTAAACTATCACCCATCAAGGGCGAATCAGGTTGTAAAACCCCCGCATCCCCTCTAGAAGCGCTCCAGCGATCCGGGGAGCGACCCTTTGCGCCCTCGCCCTCCGACGCCATTGCCACGAGGAGAAGAATCGGGGAACCCCCTGCCCGCTATAAAAAGGTAAAATTACCTGCTTGCCGCTCCGAGCTGTAACGAACTGGTGTCCCAGTGAGTAGCTGCAATGAACGTTTAAAGAAACGTCGAATTAAACGCCTTTAAAGACGTTTAAAAATATTTTTTTTTTTTTTTTTTTTTTTAAACGGAGCCAGCGGGAGGGGGGAGAAAAGGAGGGACCTGGCACCACCAGGTTTGCACTTGCTCAAAAGAGCCCTCAACCCCAGGCCTCAACAAAACCTAAGGATTAGGCTTGGAGGCCTAGCCAGAGCTGCTGCTGTGTGTGACCACCACCTGCTGAGATAGAGAACATACTGGGGAGTTTCCGGCAGCACATGACCACATATAGGGAGGCAAAAGTTTGCTCTCTATCTCCACCTGCTGGTAGATGGACACAACCCACCAGTCTATGGATTGATCAGCTTGATGATATGGAAGGTCAATTCGAAATTATCTGGACTCTAAACCAAACCACTAGCATTAACCACACCTCATCCTGCCCCCATATCCCTTCGTCTTCTCATTCCCCACACAATTTGTATCTCTGTAAAATGATGTATCTATATCTTTTATCTCTGATACACCTTATTCCCTTTTACTGTAAGCCGCACTGAACCAATGTCATCTCTGTCACACTTTGTTCCCATTTATTGTAAGCCGCACTGAGCCTGCCATGGAGCGGGAAAGAGCGGGTTATAAATGCTACAAATAAATAAAAATAAATTACACACATTACTTCACGCTTTTGTCATTTCTCAATTAGATTATATGCAGGCCTTCCACAATTTCAATTACAAAGACTTCAGAATCTTCAAAATTCCGCATTTTGTCTATTGTTCAAAGCAAAATGTTTCAATCCTATTACACCGTTATATCCTGAATTGCACTGGTTACCTGTGTCATACCGCGTCCAGTTTAAAATTCTACAACATATTTTTAAGACTTTACATTCAGGTAGTCCTGAATACATTTCTTCTTTAACCACTTCTTATACTCCATCCTGATCACTTGATGCCAATCGTCTGGTGCTTCCTTCCCTCAAACAATCCCGTTTACGAGTCAACCTGGAAATCTGCATTCTATTTTCTGGCTCCTACTCTTTGGAATAATCTGCCAGGAGTCATTAAGGCAGAACTCTCTCTTACTAAATTTAAAAAACAACTTAAAAACTAATTTGTTTCAACTGGCCTTTTCGTTTAGCATCCACTGACTTAACGCAACCAGTATCTGACAGATCTGCAACTACAGTTTTGATTTTAACCGTTTTTGTAATTTATTATACTTGAGTGAATGTTTTCTCTCTTATCATATGGAGTTTCTTTTCTTTGATTTTATATTTACCACTTAGTTGTAAACTGATTTGACCTATTGTAATGTAAAGGTGGTATATCAAGTTTTAATAAACATAAGCCACTTCCTCCTCCTCTGTCAGCTTAGACCAGATTGTTTACATGAACTGCGGTGGTCCCATGGTTCATACAAGCAATTAAGTCTAAGCTGGCAGAGGAGGAGGAAGTGACCCAATGTGCAGCAGTTCACTTTCTCCTCCTATCTACCATGTGATCTCTGCAGGGGACAGGGAGAGAGAGCTCCAGGAGTACAATGAATGGGAAGGAAGAGAAATGCGGATGTGTCATTGGGCAGAGTGAGACAGGAGCAGACAAAGGAGAGTCTGCCATTAGGGAGGGAGGAACTTGAAGAGGGAAACAGGAGAAAATTCTGGGCCTCAGGAATCTGTGCAAAAACGCTACAAACAGTGCAGAATTTTGCAGAATTTTAAAAAATTTGTGCAGAATTGACTCATGAGTAAACTATGCAAAAATGAGTGTCTCTGGATCTGTTTTGATCTAGCTCACGTTCTAAAATCTTGTACAGATTTCATCATTCGGACCATTCCTAACAACTGACTCCCACGAAGAGGGAATGAAACCTCACGATTAACTGTTAATTGTGAGGTTTCATTCCCTCTTCGTGGGAGTCAGTGTGACTGGTCAGCAATGAAAGCTGCTGTTTCACCACAAACATGTCTCTTTAGGCCACTGAGAAAATTTCTAGGATTAGTGCTTTTTTCCTGGAGGAGCTCCTGCAGTAATGTATGAATAGATATTTTTTCTGTATTGTGCTGCAAATTTTTGCAGGGGATGGTAGTTCATGTTTTAAACATTTAATATCTTCTGCTGAAGATAAGGCAGGGTCTGATTTTTTTTCTTTAAATTTTAAAGATACCATTGTCAAAGAAGAGCACACAGTTGTGTAAAACTATATTTGAATGATTAGATCTGATGGTATTTTGATACTAGAAAAGAAAATTGGGAGAGAAATTGGTCTAAGCAGCCATCATGTTCGGTGCTCATGAGTGCTCCCCTATGACCAAAATTTTAGAGCTAGTTTAATATTCAATATTTACGAGGAGTGAAAGTATAAAATCAAAGGTGAGTGAATGTATATCAACTCAGCTCATGAAGGACTACAGCAAATAAAATCCAATACAGACCTTGGCACCAACACCTGCACTTCCAGCAGGAGTGTCCAAGTCTGTGTCATGATTGGCACAAAAACTGGAGATGCTATCTTCTACAGCGTCATCTGTGCTAGTAGAAATTTGAGGTAAAGACTTAGACTCAAAGAGTAGACTAGACAGGCCATACTGGTCTTTATCAGCCATTATTTACCGTTACCATTGTTTTAAACCTTGGCAATGGATTTACTACTTAAAATATTAAAGGCATTAGGTATTATAAAAACAATGAACAACGCTTTATCCAGACTAGCTTTCATTTTTTTGGATGAATCTCTTCACGAAGGTAGTTAATAAATCTTAATGCAAACTTGCACTGTATAGTAATTCTGTTCTATAGTTCACTACATTTTGAAGATAATTTTCTCTCACTTTTGTTGGAAACAGTTGATTAACAGTTGATTAACTACAGTGGTGCAAATCATAATGAGAAACCCCACATTTAACAAACTTTTCAATCTCTAACTAAAATAATATTTTCAAGTTTTATACTGGCACATATAAGAACAGCTGCTTCTTACAGATAAATACTTTACCTCATAAAGGATTTGTCCTGATGCTGAACACTTTCTGTCACAGAATGCCAACTGCAGCAGATGCAAACTTACAAGGTCACCTTCACTGCAAAAAAAAAAAAAAAAGTGTGTTAACTTTTACTTCAAGTCAGATTCATAGAAAAGATCAATTTTTGTCCTTATTAAATATCACTTTAAAAGGGAAATAGACCATTTTTAGTTCCATATAAATGGGAAAATTGTGTCTTACCTGATAATTTTCTTTCCTTTAATTCTACCAATGAGTTACGTCCAACCACCAGCGGAAGGAGACAGATAAAATAGTCTAAAGTAATTTGCCTCTCAAGGGTTTCGTGCAGCCTGGAATGTTCAGTATGTTGAATAGCCAAGCAATGACCCTGTAACTCAGAGGGGGAAGCAAGATGACCACAACTGAACTTATGGGCAAGCCAGACCAAGACAGAATAGAAACGTAAACCAAAGGCCAGACTAAACATTTGTCTCAAGAGAGAGACTGAGGAATTATATAAGGGGTTAAGTGCCCAAAACACGAGACCTCATCAGGTCTGATCTGGAAAAGAGCAGAACATTGTACAACCTAAGAAAAATGCAGAACTAAAAGAACAGAAGACACAGTGAGGCAATGTGCCTATGGAACTTTGGAAGGCTAAGTGCTTTGAAAATATGCCTCATTGTCTGCACATTGACAGATACACCTATAAAAAAATATGAAGCCGCTCTCCCCTGCCAGCTGGGACCTGAAGGTGATCCACCGAGGGGAGAGAAAGTACACCGTTCAAGAAGATGACAAAGTAAACTGGTTCTGGTGCACTGAAGCTGTAGCATCCAGGAACCAAGAGGAATAGGGAGCACAAAGAAAGGCAACAGAGTGCAGAACATACTCAAAGGAGTCCACAGCAATGCCCAAACCAGATCCCAGTGACTGCTAAGGAGAGGGTGCTGCAGAAAAGAAGCAGAGACACAGATTCCCCAAGAACAGGTAAAGCCAAATGTAAAGCCAAGAAGATGAGCACAGGAGCTACACCATGGACACCAAAGTGTCTCACATATATTGTTGTTGTTACATTTGTACCCCGCGCTTTCCCACTCATGGCAGGCTCAATGTGGCTTACATGGGGCAATGGAGGGTTAAGTGACTTGCCCAGAGTCACAAGGAGCTGCCTGTGCCTGAAGTGGGAATCGACCTCAGTTCCTCAGTTCCCCAGGACCAAAGTCCACCACCCTAACCACTAGGCCACTCTCCACTCCATATAGAAGAGAAGAAGCCATTCTGGAGCCATAGAAGGGAAAGTGCTGACCCATAGGAACACAGCACCCAAGCAGAAAGAGGGTAAGGCTCCACAGTGAAGCACAAAGAGGAGTCAAGATCCAGAGCTGACAATGGACCCCTCCGAATCCAAGGATGAGAGGGAATAGTGCACAGTGACATGCTGAGAACTGCAGAATGAGATGTGTCTAGGGCACAAGACTGAAGAGGGAACCACAGAGGAATACCAGCGTAGCAACCCTCCTGCTAGCCCATGAATCTCCAAGAGATCAGAAGGCAGACACTATGGACCTGCTGCAGAAATGCAAACATGCGAACCACGGAGACGGAGATGCGCCCAACCTGCCTAGAAGGCGCTCCAAAGGCAGAGATGGAGCTGGAGCCAACATGCAGAAAAGAAGCTACATGCAATAGGAAGACGAAGCCACGCTGAACATGCAGAGACAAAGTTGTGTCCAACATAAAGCGCAGGAGCTGTGCTCAACAGAGATGGAGGAACGCCCCCTATGATGAAACGAAGAAGTGCTCAATACACAGAGATGGAGTATGCTGCACTTACATAGTTGAAGGTTTGCTCCAGATGCAGATACAGAGCTGTGCTTAACATACCAATATGGAGCAATGCTCACCAGTCAGAGAGGGAGCTGTATCGACCATGCAGAAACGGAGCCACATCTAACAGGCAGCAATGCAGCCATATGCAACAGGCAGAGAAGAAGTGCTTTGACAGAGTGCACTATACAGAGAAGACACCGCGCTCAACGCCCAGAGAAAGAGCAAAGTGCAAGACACAGAGATAGAGGAACACCTCCTTTGAAGAAACAGAGCCCTGCTAAAAAAGGGAGTACATAACACCCAGGGACAAGTCATTATCCACAAGTAGAGAGAGATGTGAGCCCCAAGCAGAGATGGAGCAGCGCCCTGCTGCAAAAATGTATCCATGGTCCACAGGCAAAGAAGACAGCTCACAACATGCGCATACAATGAGCTCAATCTTCCAAAAGCAAGTTAAGACTACGCTGCCAACATGCAGCTGAGCTAACCCACAAACAACTACGCTTAATGTAAGCTACTCAAAGAAAGCTAAAGGGTCATTCCATGTCAAGTTGTCTGGTGGTCCCTGCGCGACCATCACGGATTTTGATGAAATTTTCTGTGAACATTCATACATGTCCCCAATGAACATTGGTAAAGTTTTATGTTCGCCGATGCAATACTTGCTGAGATATAGTAATCTGTTTGACCCCCATACTGCAGCCTTCTATGGTATGACTCCGAGATTTCGGCAACTTTGAGACACTGTATCTCTGGCAATATTTTGTTGAGAGAAACAAAACTTGGCCATCTTGTTCAACTTTTTGTGCTCTTATTAAACAAAATAATAAAAAAATCTTCATGAGCGATTTCCATGAAGAAAACTTGGAGCAAACTTGGTCCGAAAAATTTGCGGTGACCAGGTATATCCCCTGAAGCTGGCACCACTCAGCCAGAACACCCCCAATTCTACTGCACCAGCAAAGCCAGAACAGGAGCTGCAAACAGGAGCAGCCAGGAGCCTGTGGAACACATCTATCCGCCTGCTGGAGACAGAGAATACTGGATGGCCAGGGAGCATTATGTCTTATTAGGCACAGTGCAATTAAGTGCTCTCTCTCGCCACCTGCTGGTAAATGAACACAACTGACAGGTCTCTGAATTCATTTGCTGCAGACGCTAAGGAACTACAGGATCACTGGTTAATGAGGTGGTAGAGCTTCCTGAACAGAATTTGCAAGCTAGCACCCTAGTCTAGTGCCACAAGCCTTAAAAATGAACTAAAGAAATCCTTGCTCCCCAAGGAGACCAGGGTCCTCTACAGGATCAAGCCACTCTTGCTCCTCCGAGAGATCCAGGGTCAAGGCTAAATAAATTCCAGAAGAATTTCAGGAGCGCCACTGTGTCCAAAATGTTCCATTAGAGCCTCTATTCTTCCTCTTTTTTTTTTTTTTTAAATAGCTAACAGGCCTCAGCCTAGCCTCGTACAATTAATTCTCTGAGAAGTTAGTACCCATAATGGGTCAACTTGGTTCTTCCTAAATACAGGAGCAGGTATATTCCTGTCCCCATGGGGTGCAGACTTCAAGATCACCTCAGCAACAATGACTTGTCCAGGTTGACGAGGAGCAGTAGTGAGAGCTAACCCTGTCTTTTCTCATCTTCAGCTTACAGGTCCACGACTATACCTTCAACCATGACAGAACATGGGATAGGGGAAGGGAGGAGGAATGGGGGTGCACATCCTTATATGGTGCTCAGCTCCTCCAAGTGCATCCCAGGATGCACCAGACAGGGGGGCTGGGCGCCACAATATTGAGAAGGCCCAGAGGAAGGAGGTGTTGCTTCTCTCCTCCTGTCTCCAATAGAGGTATGTGTATGGGAGGGGAGGGTCACTAGACCACCACGGATATTTGTTTGGGGAGGGGGCTGGGTCTACCAGACACCAGGGGTGTTTCTAAAGGTCTTGGGGTGGGTGGGGAGGGGGTTGTCCATGAGTGCCTACCATAGGGAGAGGTCTGCTTGCACTATACAGTGCAAGCAGACTGCTCCCCATAAGGACAGGTTCAGACCTGCCGTAAAATTTTTCATAATAAAAGGTAGGCACTCATGTCTGTGCATTGCTCAGAATGCTCATTTTAGTACGAATGAGCTTGTTAAAATGCATTTGCATAGGGTTTTCGGTAGCTACTAGGGGGAATGGAAAAATGGACACAGAACCCCTTTGTGCATTACACGGTAAATAAAGTTTGCTTTAGATAGGCTAGAACCAGTCTAAAGCAAATGTTCCAAGCATGGAAAGATTTGTTCATCGGGCCCATAGGATGGTAAGCAGACTGGTCAGATAGTATTTTCCTATCTCAGCAGGCAAATAAGATGTCCCAGCAACTCCTGGATTCTTCTGGCAGTGGCTCCTGTCCTGGTTCACTGGTTCAGTTGAGCCCAGGGGTACTTAGGCGTATGTTAGTGCCTTCTGAGGGTACACCTGAGGGTGTCAGGTCCTCTCCCCCCCTTCCCCCTCTCCAGCCGCAGGCTTCTACCTCCTCAGATCAAAAAAAAAAAAAAAAACACCAAAATTCAGAGACTTTGCCTTCAGGTCACAGTTTTCTAGTGTGAGTGGCTTTAATATTGGAGGGGGTTGAGTGTTGCTCCAATAACTTCCATTGTTGAACTGGAAGGAGATGTGACCTTGGGTAGTTTATAACTAACTCTACTAACTCCAAACACTTGAATGGTTCTTCACACAAATTCTTGAGCACCTTTCTGCTATATGCTCTTTACCAGCCAATTGTCCACATAGGGAAACACATGCACTTCCGAATCTGTGAAGCAATGCAACGACTACTGCAAGGTATTTTGTGAAGACTCTGGGAGCTGAAACAAGGCAAAATGGAAAGATGCAATACTGTTAGTGATATTACCCTACTTGAAACCTGAGACTTCTCTCAGTCACAGGATATAGCTGAATGTGGTTATAAGCATTCTTTAAGTCCAGAGAGCACAGCCAATCATTTTCCTAAATCATGGAAAGAAGGAAAACCATGAGGGAAACCATCCTGAACTTTTCTTTGAACAGATATTTCTTCAGGGCCATCGGTCTAAAATGGAACAAAATCCCCCCTTTTTCTTTGGCATGAGGAAGTACTTGGAACAAAATTCCCTTCCCCTTCTTCCCCTGGTGATATGGGTTTGACCACATAGGCCTGTAGAAGAGACTAGGTCCTCTGCAAGCACATCCTAGTGCTGAGAGCTGAACGTTGATGCTCCCAGTGAGCAATCTGGAGGGAGTTCTTGTCAATGCATAATAGCTATGATTTCTTGGAGCCACCATTCGTTCCCTGCTTTGATTAAAAATCCAGCTGGGGCTTCTGAATCTGCTGTTGCCGAGGGTGAAAGCAGAAATACTAGGACTACTGGGGAGAGCATGTAGATGAGGTGAACCTATACCTTTGAATACTAGGTCCTGGGGGATATATCTTCAAGTTCTCCAAGTTCTCCTGACCCACTGGTTCTAGGTCTGAAATACGCAACCAGATGAGTCTGTGTATGCAAATAACTAAGGCTGGATACCATATTGAAAGGTTGTGCAAACCATATGTTTTTTACACTCCTTTTTCTTGACTATTAGCTGGTGGAGCTCTGCAACTTGCTCTAGAGCCAGAATGTCTGCAAATTCCACCACAGTGCGCACAAAGTTTTAAATGTGGAGGCTTATGAAGAACTGCATAGAACCCTAGAAAGTCTTCCTCCCAAAGTACTCCAGAGTCTGAGCATCCTTCCACAAGAGCGCAGAAGCATAGGCCCTGAAGCTTCTGGAGCTACAGAGGACATATCTGACCACCATGGAATGGTGAGGAAGCTGCTGCTTCGTGAATCTGGGAGCCTTCTGGATTCTGTACATACAGTCTGTCTTCTTAGGTATAGGCTGCACTAAGAGGTCTCCCAATTATTCATCTGCACTGCCCTAAGGATGCTCTGCAAGGGCTCTCCCACAGCCTCCTTGGGAGGGAAACAGTAGTCAAGTACAACCAACATCGTGGCCCTGGTTGTCCTTGACCTCCAACTTAAAACGTGACAGACTTGGTCATCTCCCTTAAAATGGTGACAAAGGAAGGCTCCTCTGGTGAAGACTTTCTCCTTTCCTGTTGTGGTGGTTGGGAGAGGGGGGTACTGAAGGTAGACCAAGGGACACCCTCCTCCAAGAGATCCTCTGGTTCTACATCAGACACCAAAGAGCGGTCCATATCAGACCCAGCAAAGTACTCTTTACAAGAAGGCTGAGTGTCCAACTTGGATGGCTAGACTCATGGCCAGACTCTGGGCAGGAACTCTAAAGGATGGGCTTCCTCTCCCAATGTGCTGGAAAGGACCACCGACACCAGCTCTGATGTCAATAAACCAAAGGGCCTCCAGAATCAGCTGGGGTGGCACCATGGCTGACACCAACACCCTTAATGCCTCAGCATTGTGCTGAGCCAAAATGCACTCCAGCTCCTTCTGTAGCATGGCCCGGAGCTGTCCTTCAAAGACAGGCATCAGTAAAGGCTGGGCCGATCTGGTGACAGCCTGAGAAAATGTAGGGGCCAAACCAGAATTCTGGTTCCAGCTCGGAGGAGGCTTGTGCGATGACACCAACTCCAAGGAGGGGGAGCGGTCCTCTCAGCATTGACGCTTCTCAGGTACCAGTGATGCTGGTGTCCCTGAACTCCTGGTACCATGCTTTGAGGAGATCCAATGTTGGTGCTTCTTGCCTCTGCTCAATGCCCAATATCACAATCGTTTGGTGCCAATGAGGATGTTGTCAAATTCTTGTGTGACCTCTTATCGAAAGGCTGCTCAGTCCAGACAGGCACTATCGATGCCCAACATTGAAGCAGGTGGAGACTTCCTCAGTGACAGTAGGACCCCAGTGTTTGATGCAGCTCTGGGAGTCACAGAAACGATGCCTGTGATGCTGATGGACCATACTCACATATGCCAAAGAGTACCTCACGCATGGCCTCAGGACTTTTGGATTGTTCTCTGCATTTGACAGAGCTTACAACTAAAGGTCTTATGGTTGGGTCCAAGACACAGCAAGAACCAGTTATGAGAATCAGTCACAGAGATGACATTGCTGCACCAAGGACGCTTCTTAAAACTACTGGGAGTTTTTGTGTGACATCAGAGGAATAAACACCTAAGCAAAATCAAACGGCTCAGTGTTTTTTGTTTTGTTTTTTCCAAATAAGGTCCTGGTGGAAAAGCTCAGGCCATGGAAAAGGAAAGAAAAGAAACTTAAAACAGGTTGAAAACACTGAAAGGAGAGAAATATAAAACATCTCGGAAGACCTATGGATAGAAATTCCATATGTAAAAGGGAAAAGGATAGTGTTAGGAGTGTACTACTGTCCACTTGGCCAGGATGAACAGATGCAGAAATGTTATCAAAAATTACAGAGGCCAACAAACTGGTGAACACAATAATAATGGGTGATTTCACTTACTCAAATACTGACTCGGTAAATGTTACATCAGTGCATACTAGAGGGGTAAAATTTCTTGATGAAATCAAGGACTGCTTTATGGAGCAGCTGGTTAAGGAACCAAAAAGAGAAAGAACAATTCTAGACTTAGTCCTTAGTGGAGCGCATGATCTGGTACAAGAGGTAATGATACTGGGGCCATTTGAAAACAGTGATCATAACAATCAGATTTGATATCTCTATGGAGAAAAAAAAAAAACACTGAATGGAGCAGTTGCAAAGATCAAAAATTTACATCCAGCATGGATGCTATTCAAAAATACCATCCTGGAAGTCCAGAACAGACACATTCCTAGTATTAAAAAAAGGAGACTGGGCGTCTAAATGGCAGATGACGTTTAATGTGAGCAAGTGCAAAGTGATGCATGTGGGAAAGAGGAACCCCAACTATAGCTACATAATGCAAGGTTTCACTTTAGGAGTCACCGACCAAGAAAGGGATCTCGGCGTCATTGTTGATGATACGTTGAAACCCTCTGCTCAGTGTGCTACGGCAGCTAAGAAAGCAAATAGAATATTAGGTACAATTAGGAAAGGAATGAAAAACAAAAGTGAGGACGTTATAATGCCCTTGTATCGGTCCGTGGTGCAACTGCACCTCGAATATTGTGTTCAGTTCTGGTCACCGCATCTCAAAAAAGATATAGTGGAATTAGAAAAGGTACAGAGAACGGCGACAAAAATGATAAAGGGGATGGAACGACTTCCTTATGAGGAAAGGCTGAAGCGCCTAGGGCTCCAGCTTGAAGAAAAGATGGCTGAGGGGAGATATGATAAGAGGTCTATAAAATAATGAGTGGAGTGGAACAGGTAGATGTGAAGCGTCTGTTTACTCTTTCCAAAAATACTAGGACTAGGGGGCATGCGATGAAGCTACAATGTAGTAAATTTAGTACAAATCTGAGAAAGTGTTTCTTCACTCAACGTGTAATTAAACTATGGAATTTGTTGCCAGAGAATGTGGTAAAGGTGGTTAGCTTAACAAGGTTTAAAAAAAGGTCTGGATGACTTCCTAAAGGAAAAGTCCACAGACCATTATTAAATTGACATGGGGAAAATCCACTGCTTATTTCTAGGATAAGCAGTACAAAATGTATTGAACTTTTTCGGGATCTTGCCAGGTATTTGTGACCTGGATTGGCCACTGTTGGAAACAGGATGCTGGGCTTCACGGACCTTTAGTCTGTCCCAGTGTGGCAATATTTATGTACTTATGTAACGCCAAATTACAGACAGCATGGATAAAAAGTGAGGTGAAGGAAGCTATTAGAACTAAAATAAAATCCTTCAGAAAATGGAAGAAGGATCCAACTGAAAATAATAGGAAACAGCATAAGGAATGGCAAGTCAAATGCAAAGTGCTGCTAAGGATGGCAAAGAGACTTTGAAAACAAGATTGCACTGGAGGCAAAAACACAGATATTTTAGAAGCAAGAAGCCGGTAAAAGAATCACAGTTGGACCACTAGATGACCGAGGAGCAAAAGTGGCACTCAGGGAAGACAAGACCATGGCAGAGAGATTAAATCAATTTTTGCTTCAGTTTTCACTGAGGAAGATGTGGGAGAAATACCAGTGCCAGAAATGGATTTTTTTCAGCACTGTCAAATGCCACGGTGGGAAAACCTGCTACATCCTTTTCTTCCAGAGAACCAGTCAGTAATTCTTGCACATGAGTGGATTAAATCCTTGCAAGAACATCTAAAAGAACTACAGACCACTGTGCTGGCTAACACAGAAAAGTCTAGGGATTATTTGCAGGAGGCACACGCAAAAAGCTATGATTTAAGGCCCCTCAAGGTTGGGAGTAAGGTCATGCTACTACACCCCAGACCAATCCTCCCCTTTGGAACAGCAAAGTGGGAAGGACCGTACTTAGTTACTAATGCCCTAGGTCATAGCCTATACCAAATCCTAAAGACAGATAACCAGCAGAGTTGGAAACATATCACTCAGTTGAAGCCATATGGGTAATATATGTTTATCAGTCTGAACACAGCCTGGACAACTGCTTTCTGAAGAAAAGTCATTTGGGGGATGGTAAAGTGAAGATACATACCTGTAACAGATGTTCTCAGAGGACAGCAGGCTGATTGTTCTCACGACTGGGTCGACATCCACAGCGGCCCCTCCAACGGAATTTTTCCAAAGCAAAAATCTAGAGCTTTGACCGAACCTTCTAGCGCGCAGGGTGCGCCCATCGCGCGAGAGTCCCGCTCAGTTATATCCAAAAGCATGAATAAAAGGAAAACAACTCCAAAGGTGAGGTGGGTGGGTTTGTGAGAACAATCAGCCTGCTGTCCTCTGAGAACACCTGCTACAGGTATGTATCTTCGCTTTCTCCGAGGACAAGCAGGCTGCTTGTTCTCACGACTGGGGTATCCCTAGCACCCAGGCTCACTCAAAACAATGAACACTGGTCAATTGGGCCTCGCAACGGTGAGGACATAACAAGGATTGACCTACGAACTAGAAAATCTAACAGAGTGCAGCCTGGAACAGAATAAAAATGGGCCTAGGGGGGGTGGAGTTGGATTCTAAACCCTGAACAGATTCTGCAGCACCGACTGCCCAAACCGACTGTCGCGTCGGGTATCCTGCTGAAGGCAGTAGTGAGATGTGAATGTGTGGATTGATGACCACGTCGCAGCCTTGCAAATCTCTTCTATAGTGGCTGACTTCAAGTGGGCCACCGATGCTGCCATGGCTCTAACACTATGAGCCGTGACATGTCCCTCAAGAGTCAGCCCAGCTTGGGCATAAGTGAAGAAAATGTAATCCGCTAGCCAATTAGAAACGGTGCGTTTCCTGACTGCGACTCCCCTTCTGTTGGGATCAAAAGAAAAACATTTGGGCGGACTGTCTGAAGGGGCTTGTCCGTTCCACGTAGGCCAATGCTCTCTTGCAGTCCAAGGTGTGCAACTGACATTTAGTAGGGCGGATATGACGACGGGGAAAAATGTTGGCAAGACAATTGACTGGTTCAGATGGAACTCCGACACCACCTTTGGCAAGAACTTAGGGTGAATGCGGAGGACCACTCTGTTGTGATGAAATTTGAGGTAAGGAGCTTGTACTACTAAGGCTTGGAGCTCACTGAATCTACGAGCTGAAGTAACAGCCACCAAGAAAATGACCTTCCAGGTCAAGTACTTCCGATGGCAGGAATTCAGAGGCTCAAAAGGAGCTTTCATCAGCTGGGTGAGGACAACGTTGAGATCCCATGATACTGGTGGAGGTTTGACTGGGGGCTTTGACAAAAGCAAACCTCTCATAAAGCGAACTACTAAAGGCTGTGCAGAGATAGGCTTCCCCTCTACATGTTGATGATAAGCACTAATTGCACTAAGGTGAACTCTTATGGAGTTGGTCTTGAGACCAGACTCTGACAAATGTAGGTGGTATTCAAGCAGGGTCTGTGTAGGACAAGAAAGAGGATCTAGGGCCTTGCTGTCACACTAGATGGCAAACCTCCTCCATTTGAAAGAGTAACACCTCTTCGTGGAATCTTTCCTGGAAGCAAGCAAGACTCAGGAGACACCCTCTGAAAGACCCAAGGAGGCAACTTCTAAGCTCTCAACATCCAGGCTGTGAGAGCCAGAGACTGGAGGCTGGGATGTAGAAGCGACCCCTCGTTCTGGGTGATAAGGGTTAGAAAACACTCCAATCTCCACGGTTCTTTGGAGGACAACTCCATAAGAAGAGGGAACCAAATCTGACGCGGCCAGAAGGGAACAATCAGAATCATGGTTCAGCGGTCTTGCTTGAGTTTCAGCAAAGTCTTCCCTACCAGAAGTATGGGAAGATACACATACAGAAGGCCTGTTCCCCAATGGAGGAGAAAGGCATTTGATGCTAGTCTGTCGTGGGCCTGAAGCCTGGAACAGAACCGAGGGACTTTGTGATTGATCTGGGTGGCAAAAAGATCCACCGAGAGGGTGCCCCACTCTCGGAAGATCTTGCGTACAATGCCCATGTTAAGCGACCACTCGTGAGGTTGCATTATCCTGCTCAGCCTGTCGGCCAGACTGTTGTTTACGCCTGCCAAGTGGCTTGGAGAAACATGCCATAACGGCGAGCCCAAAGCCACATCCTGACGGCTTCCTGACACAGGGAGTGAGATCTGGTGCCCCCCAGCTTGTTGACGTAGTACATGTCTGTCTGAATTTGGGTAACTTGGCTGGACAGCCGATCTCTGAAAGCCTTTAGAGCGTTCCAGATTGCTCGTAACTCCAGGAGGTTGATCTGAAGACTCTTTTCCTGGAGGGACCAAAATCCTTGAGTGTGAAGCCCACTGACATGAGCTCCCCACCCCAGGAGGGAAGCATCCGTTGTCATCACTTTTTGTGGCTGAGGAATTTGAAATGGACGTCCCAAGGTCAAATTGGATCGAATTGTCCACCACCAAAGGGAATTATGAAAATCGGTGGACAGTTGGATTGCATCCTCTAGATCCCCTGCAGCTTGACACCACTGAGAAGCTAAGGTCCATTGAGCTGATTTCATGTGAAGACGGGCCATGGGTGTCACATGGACAGTAGAGGCCATATGGCCTAAACGTCTCAACATCTGCCGAGCTTTGATCTGCTGAGAGGCCCTGGCCCTGGAAACTAGAGCCAGAAGATTGTCTGCTCTCGCTTCTGGAAGATAGGCACAAGCCGTCTGTGAATCCAACAGAGCTCCTATAAATTCCAGTTTCTCAACGGGAAAAAGATAGGACTTGGGGTAATTTATTACAAACCCGAGTAGCTCCAGCAATTGAATAGTCATCTGATTGGACTGTAGAGCTCCTGCCTCTGAGGTGTTCTTCACAAGTCAATCGTCGAAATAAGGGAACACATGCACTCCCAGTCTGCGTATCAACGCTGCAACTACTGCCAGGCATTCTGTAAAGACCCTGGGCTCAGACGCCAGACCAAAGGGGCAGCACACAATACTGGAAGTGCTGCGCTCCCTGACGGAATCGAAGATACCTTCTGTGAGCTGGAAGTATCGGGATGTGTGTATAAGCATCCTTTAAGTCCAGAGAGCATAGCCGATCATTTTTCTGAATCATGGGAAGAAGGGTGCCCAAGGAAACCATCCTGAACTTTTCAAGGACTAGAAATTTGTTCAGGGCCCTTAGGTCTAGGATGGGACACATCCCCCCCCCCCCCACCCCGTTTTCTTTTGCAAAAGAAAGTACCTGGAATAGAACCCCAGCCCTTCCTGCCCTGGTAGAACGGGCTCGACCGCATTGGCGCCGAGAAGGGTGGAGAGTTCCTCTGCAAGTACCTGCCTGTGCTGGAAGCTGAAAGACTGAGCTCCCGGAGGGCAATTTGGAGGCTTGTATATCAAATTGAGAGAGTATCCTAACTGGACTATTTGGTGAACCCACCGATCGGAGGTTATGAGAGGCCACCTTTGGTGAAAAAATGTTAACCTCCCTCCAACTGGCAAGCCATCCGGCACGGACACTTTTACAGCGGCTATACTCAACTGGAGCCAGTCAAAAGCCCGTCCCTTGCTTTTGCTGGGGAGCTGCAGGGGCCTGCCTCAGTGCACTCTGTTGACGAGAACGAGCACGCTGGGGATGAGCCTGAGAAGGCTGTCGAGGAGGATTGTACCTACGCTTATTGTAAGCATAGGGAGCACTCTTCTTTCCCTGTAAAAAATGCCTTACTGATGAGGTAGTAGCAGAAGGCGCCCGGCGGAAGAGACTGTCCATAGCGGTTTCCCTCTGAGTGATCTGATCGAACACCTGTTCGACTTTCTCACCAAACATATTATACCCCCGGCAAGGGACATCCGCAATCCGCTGCTGGACTCGATTATCCAGGTCAGAGGCACGCAGCTATGAGAGTCTGCGCATCACTATGCCTTGGGCAGAGATTCTGGATGCAACATCAAAAGAATCGTAAGCACTCCTGGACAGGAATTTACGACACGCCTTCTGCTGCCTGACCACCTCCTGAAAAGGCCTGGCCTGCTCCAGAGGGAGCTTATCGACCAAGTCCGCCAGTTGCTTCACCATGTTCCTCAAGTGAATGCTCATGTAGAGCTGGTAAGATTGAATTTTGGCCACGAGCATAGAAGACTGATAGGCCTTCCTCCCAAAAGATTCTCTCCCCAGGGGCACCAGGGCAAGGTCTCTAGAACTCCTAGCTCTCTTGAGAGCGGAATCCACAACCATTGAGTCGTGAGGTAACTGCGACTTCATCAGCTCAGGTTCTCCATGAATCCGATATTGGGACTCAGCTTTCTTGGGAATGGTGGGATTACTTAGTGGTTTCATCCAGTTCCACATAAGAGTCTCCTTGAGCACATTATGCAAAGGAACCGTGGATGACTCCTTAGGTGGCGAAGGATAGTCAAGGACCTCAAGCATCTCAGTCCTGGGATCATCCTCAGATACCACAGGGAAGGAAATAGCCACAGACATTTCCCGGACAAATGAAGAGAAAGAAAGACTCTCCGTGGGATAAAGCTTTCTTTCTGGTGAAGGTGTAGGATCAGAAGGAAGACCACAAGACTCTTCAGAAGAGAAATACCTGGGTTCTTGCTCTTCATCCCATGAGGCACCTCATCTGTATCGGACAAGAGTTCCTTAACTGCAGTCCAAAACCGGGCCCGTCTCGACGCCGAGGAACCATGTCCTCGATGGCGATGTCGAGAAGTTGACTCCCATGCCGGCGGCGATGAAGCTCCCTCTAGCGATGTCGACGGGGAGTCAACCTGGGTGACAGCTGAGGCCGATGCCTCAGCCGGCACCGGCATCAGAGACCTCATCTCAAGCGAAGAACCAGCTGTCGCTTCCATCGACGGTACGGAGGGCGCAAGCACTCCCCGGTACCGGAGCAGTTTGACACAGCAACCCGTCCAGAGTCACTGTCGAGGAAGGCTGCAGGGTCGGTGCAGGATTTGACACTATGATCTCTGGTTTATTTCAAAGGCAAACCATTAGCGAAGTTGCTGGCAAAGATACTCGCTAATCGTTTGGCTCGCTTGTTGTCATGACTAATACATGAGAGCCAAGTGGGATTTGTAGGGGGTAGGTCGGTGGCGAAAAATTTACGGAAAATCCTAACCACGTTGGAGTATGGCTGGCATACGAAACTGATGTCGTTGTTGGTTAGTTTTGACGCAGAAAAAGCCTTTGACAGGGTGCACTGGGATTTTCTTTTTGCAGTACTGGAGAAGTATGGGTTTTCGGAAAAGTTTATTGACGCGCTACAAGCTCTTTATTCTGCTCCGCATGCAACCATTCTGGTTAATGGACTTGAATCACAAAGTTTTCCCATTCGGAGGGGTACAAGGCAGGGATGTCCACTTTCACCACTTCTTTTTGTTTTAGCCCTGGATCCTCTTATAAAAGACATTGTGGTGAATCCTTTGATTAAGGGGATTCAGTTAGGGTTTCAGGTTTTCAAAGTTGCAGCATTTGCGGATGATTTATTGGTACATCTTACACACCTGAGAGAATCGTTAGAGACACTTTTAGAAGCGTTTCAGGAATATGGAGATTATGCAGGGTTCCGTATCAACTTAGTAAAATCTGAGACGTTGGTTTCATCAGCGGTCCCGGATAATATGTGGGGGTTGGATTTTCCTTTGAGGTGGGCATCTGGGTCCTTTAAATATTTGGGAATTTGGCTTACGTTGAATGTCCCCGCTCTGTATTGCCTGATTGTGTCTGCTTTAGTATAAGACACACAAAGACAATTGAATTCTTGAATGGGTCTCCCCTTGACGCTGTTGGGGAGGGTTAAGCTAATAAGGATGGTTATATTCCCCAGATGGCTCTATGTATTGCAGACGTTACCGCTCCGGCTTTTTAAAAAAGACTTAAAGGTGGTGAACAGGATCTTTAGCCATTTTTGTTGAGCCCGCAAAAAGCCTAAATTGAGCCAGGAGGTGATGAGTGGCGATTGGGGCCAGGGGGTAGTGGGGTTCCCTAGCTTGTGTCTTTATAATCAGGGTGTCTTCTTAGGCACCTGGGGGACTGGTTCAACATAACACAGACATATACACCCATACCTTTTGAACAGGAATATTTGCCCCCCCCCCCCCCCCCCCCCCGGGCTACTTTCGCTCCTGCACCTTCCCCAGGGCCGGATGCCTCAGCATTTTAAGAGAAGCATGCTGCTTAGACCTTTGCGGGAGGTGTGGTGTTGGCTGGTGAGGTTATTAAGGGGGAACCCAAGGGTTACGGATCAACTGCCCATCCGCAGTAATATTGACTTTTTGAGGCTGGGGTGGATAACTCGGTTTTTCTTGTGTGGGATCGCAAAGGCTTCTCTATATTAGAACATCTCCTACGGGAGGATAGGGGGTTGATTCTGTTTGACGTTTACAGGACAAGGTGGGGCCTACTTGGGGGAATCGGTTTGCGTACGCGCAGGCTAAACATTATGTAACCTCTTTGGATCAATTTTCCTTGCGACAGCGGCTGGGTGAGCTGCTCCGTGGGGTTTTTCAGGAGACTCTAGAGGAGCGCCTCTCGATTTCAGGTCTTCATAAGTCTATAGTCCATAGAAGCCCCAGTAGGACTTATACACAATCTTAAAAGTAGATGGGAGAAAGACTTAGGGATTTCTCTAGCGCATTGGGATGTGGTAGCCACATTAAAGGGCATACGTGGGTTGGTAACAGATGAGAGACTGAGAGAGTGTGGTTATAGAGTGGTGTTGAGGGGCTACATGTCTAAGGCTCAATTGGCACATGTGTCCGGTTATGAGGATGCGGCGTGCTCCAAGTGCGGGGCTAGTCCTCATTCGTTAGGACATGTCCGGCAGTGCGTGCCTTCTGGTTAAAGGTGAGGAGCTTTCTGACTAGGTTGTTGGGGCAAATGATTCGGGGAACGGAGGGGCAGTTTCTGTTGGATCAACTCAGGGCTTTTGCTCCTCTAGACCGGCATTCAAGTTTGTTCTGTCGGAAATTGAGCTTGGTGGCTCGGAAATGTGTTCTACAATACTGGACTTCATCTGAGGCTCCTGCTTATTGGCACTGGTGGAACCAGGTACATCTTTTGGCGACCTGGGAAGCTAGAGAGGCGAGAAATTCCCCCAGACACGAGGCGCTGTTTACTCAAATATGGCAACCGTACTTGCAAAATCTCAGTCCCAAAGGGCGTAGTCTGTTACTTAATTTATAAACCTATCTGTACAAAATTCTTAGTCCTTTGTCAATTGGGGGAGGGGGGTTAAGGGGTTTCACTTTGTTGCCTTGTTTAGTCATGGTGGGGGTTAACTTCTAGGCCCTTCCAATCCTGGATAGGTGGGATGGGTTTGGCATTGGTTTGCTGGTTTGGGTTGAGAGAGGCTCGATAGATTACTGTTGTTTTGTTTAGTGGTGGGGGGAAGGGAGGTTGGGTGGGGAGAGGGACAATATTAAAATAGACTTGTCCCGCTGATGGATTTTTATATTTTAGTTTGGGGCAGCATGGTTTGTTGCTCAATTTATGATCTGTGATAATTGTTGTACTGGTTAGTACTGTTTAACATGCTGGCTTATTAATAATAATTGTGTGTGTGTGTGTGTGTGTGTGTGTGTGTGTGTGTGTGTGTGTGTGTGTAGGGGGGGGGGGGAATTGAAATCTAAAACAAAAGGGGGGGGTAAAGTTGGGGCACGAGAGGTGAACCCAGCAGAACACCCCGGGCGGTACCTTCTAGCTTCACGGAAGCGAGGTCTGTAAGAGGAGGGAACCGCCTGACCCTTGGAGGAAGGCCTCGGCCTATCCTCGGGTAAGCGCTGGGGTTTAGGATCCCCCAGGCCTTTAACAATTTTCTCCAACTCCTCACCAAATAGGAGAAGGCCTTGGAAGGGCAACTTCACCAACCTTTGCTTAGAGGCCATGACAGCCGCCCAATGCCATAGCCACAGAAGACGGCAAGCCGCCGCCGCCACCACAGCCATCTGTTTAGCCGAAGCTCTGACCAGATCATAAAGGGCGTCAGCCAAGAAAGACAAGGCCGACTCCATCCGCGGTGTCACCTCAGAAAGGGGCTCCGCTCCATCCCCGGGCTGTTCCACTGCCTGTTGCAACTAAGCGAGGCAGGCTCGGGCAGCATAGCAGCTGCATGCAGATGCCCGTAAGGATAGGCCTGAAATTTCAAAGGACCATTTCAGAGCTGATTCCAGGCGTCGGTCCTGCATGTCCTTCAGGGCGACTCCTCCTTCAACTGGGAGGGTAGTCCTCTTTGTCACAGCCATGACTAGGGCATCCACTTTAGGCACTGCTAGGCGCGCCAAATGCTCCTCACTTAGAGGGTATAATTACCCCATTGCCCTGGCGACTTTCAAAGGCCCCTCGGGGTCAGTCCATTGAGCCAAAATAAGCTCTTGGATGGAGTCATGCAAAGGAAAGTACTTGCCATCCTCAGATTACCAGATGAGGCCTCGCCACTCCCAGGATCTTCAATAGAGAGGGCCTGCAGGGCATCAGAAATAAGCGCTGGCAGGTCGTCGCGGTGGAAAATCCTCACCGCGGAAGGATCATCTGGATCCGGTAGCAATCCTGCACCTTCCTCTGGCTCTTCAGACCACGAGGGTCTGCCGGACCTCTCAAAATCCTCACATTCCAACCACGGGGGGGAGAGGGGGGGTGCGCCACTCTCTGAAGGGGAATTAACCCTTCTGCGCTTGTATTGTGGCCAGTCGTCAGGGGAAAACGCGTCTGACGGCAATCCGAGTCCTGGCTCCACTAGAGGGGGAACTGTTAGCAGGGCAGGATGAGACCCCTGCGGGAGAGCTCTTTTTAACATGAATGCTTTGTGCAGCAGCAACACAAACTCAGGGGAGAAGGGCTCACCCTGGCCTCCCGGTTCCAGTACGGGGATAGGAGCTTCCCTGTTAGCCTCCATACGAGGCTCCCCTCCAATTTTAAACCCCTCCGCTTCTGCAGGGGTCGCGCCATGTGGCGCGTCCAAAATGGCGCCCGCTGCCAGCTCCACTGAGCGGGAAGAAACCTCGCTCGCCATGCTCATGCCGGCCCTGACGTCTGAAGAGCACGATTTACAGAGCCCTGCTGCGGATCTGCGCTTGCCACAATGGGAACAGTGCTTTACAACCTTCGCAGCCATCTCCGAAAACGGCGGAAAATTCAAAATGGCAGATTCGCACCAAAAACGTCCTGATCGCGGGCCCTCCCCAGAGGAGCTACAAACCGCTCTTACCTCACCAGACCGAGTCCTCAGAGCTCCGGTCACGCTGCACAATCAGAAGAAAACCTCTTTTCTGGAATCGCAAGCGCCAAAGCACGACGCAACTTTTTTTTTTTTTTTTTTTTAACACTGTGAGGAAAGTAGAGGCAACAGCAATAGAGGCAATTTCTCCAACTCTGGAGGTTCAGTAGTGTGGGAAAGGCAGGGAAAGGACGAACCAATGTGCCTGCATCCACCAAGGAGAGTGTGGGAAAAGACAGGGACAGGGCAAGCCTATGTGTCTACATCCACATCGGGGGCCGGGTAAGGCAGGGAAAGGGCTAACCTATGTGCCTTTAAAGTGAAGCTGCAATAGCCACAACACCCCAGCTACAACTGGCAAAAGCACAGGAGCCACCCCAGGCAGATTTTTTGAAGGAGCTGAATAAGCTGCAACCACCCTGCTGGGGAGATAGAGAATACTGAAGAGGCAGATGGAGCTAGCTGGCCATGAGGCACTATGGTTTTTCAGTGCTCTCTATCTCCCCCTGCTGGTTGATGGACACAACCCATTCGTAATGGATTCATTTGCTTGATGACAAGGAAGATGGAATTATTGCCTATTCTTATAACGTGTGTTTTGCTATTCAAATTGTTGTATGCTGAATCTTTTGGTTGTGTTTAACAAGTTGAATCATCAATAAAATTGCTGAAATACAAAGGCAAACCATTAAATAAGGGGAGTGGGGGAGAGTAAACATTTGCCTTGTCTATACAGGATTTCTCGAACTGAGAATGGAAACCAAACCCCCTAGAAAATCTTTGCAGAGTGGGTTGAGGAAGTGCAACTACCAGCCTGAAATTGTTTTTGCTGCAACCCTTAATGGAGTGATACTCCTAAAGAAATTGGAGAGCTGCAGAAATCTGACATAAGGAAAGAATAGTAATTATAGAAATGAAGAGGTGAGAAAAAGATGGGAGAACAGATACAGCAATGGAGGGATGATATGAAAAGTAGAGTTTTGAATGGGAAGGGCAAACAGGTGGATAATGGAATGGAGATGTGAACAGCAGGGATAGCCAAGCTCCCACAAAGAGCAGTCTCTCTTTCCTAGAAATGTAAATTGAGAACCTATGAATAAATTCAGGAAGCCAGATACTTGCAGCCCGATGCTCAAAACAGTGCTGGAATATACCACCCAAACAGCGCCGAAAAAGAACTTCCCAATGCTAATGGTGTGCAAATTTTATGCACATGGTTAGCGCTGAGCATTGGAAAGTAAAGAGGGGAAGATGTGCCCAGCATATGCACACAAGAGATGTGCGATAAACACAGCTCTTGTGCTCATGCGCATTCAAACTAGCAGGGCAGGGAGCCCAGAAAGGAGCTACAACAGGCACCAGGGGTGAAAATAAAGACAACAGCCAAGAGGGAAGCTGGAATTTAGAAAAGTTAATGTAGTTCAGACAGCATTAGATGGAATTTTTTAGAAGGGAGATTTGAGGGTAGGAAGGAGGAAACCTCCCTATTTTCAACAGTTGAATCACTTGGCAGCAAAGCAGGTTATTATGAAGCCAGAGGCTCAAGCACCATTTAGGACAACCCCTGCCCCGTCCACTCTTCTCTGCAAGCACAAATCCCCTCTTACAAAAAACTCTAATAGCTTCAAGCTGGCATTAGGTTTTCTGTAGTAAAGTTGCCCTTCTTCAGGGCACTGTTCTCTGAGTATCGCAGGGAATAGAAAAATAACCTAATTTAAATCTTTTGAACTACATTAGCATGCTATTTGCGCTGATCTGGGTACAGCTCGTTATTTCCCATGGTAATGGCCTCTGAGCATTGTGTGCCGGCAAATGTGGGTGCTAGTCTGGTGCTAATGGCCTCTAGCGTCTGCGTTTTGTTTCTGAGCATTAGGGCCTTGGAACCTAGTTAAGGGGTATCTTCACCAGAAGTTCTGAGAGAAGAGAACATTTCTCTGGTAAGCGAACATTATTTTGATTTGTGCTTTGGGAACTTAAAGATTGGGGTTTAAAGGAGGAATTGTAGGTTACTGATAGGCAGAATAAAAATATAAAAAAGCAAACTTTATCAACTAATCTCCATACTCTTTTCCTCCTAGTTTTAAAACTTGAACTTTATACCACAGTATTAGCCTCTGGATGGAGGCGAGTGAACAGTAGAGTGCCGCAGGGATCTGTACTGTGACTGGTACTATTTAACATATTTATAAATGACATGGAAATCGGGACGACGAGTGAGGTGATCAAATTTGCAGATCATACAAAACTATTCAAGGTTGTTAAAACACATGAGGACTGTGAAATATTGCAGGAAGATCTTAGGAAATTAGAACACTGGGTGCCCAAATGGCAGATGAAATTTAATGTAGACAAATGCAAGGTGATGCACATTGGAAAGAATAATCCAAATCACAGTTACCTGATGCTAGGGTCCACCTTGGGAGTCAGCACTCAAGGAAAAGATCTGGATGTTGTTGTAGATAATACGCTGAAATCTTCTGCTCAGTGTGCGGCGGCAGACAAAAAAAGCAAACGGGATGCTAGGAATTATTAGAAAAGAGATGGTGAATAAGACCAAAAACACTATAATGCCTTTGTATTGCTCCATGGTGGATCTGCACCTTGAGTATTGTGTTCAGTTCTGGTTGCCGTATCTCAAAAAAGATATAGCAGAATTAGGAAAGGTTCAAAGAAGAGCGACTAAAATGATAAAGGGAATGGAACTCCTCTCGTATGAGGAAAGGCTAAAGAGGTTAGGGCTCTTCAGCTTGGAAGAGAGATGGATGAGGAAAGATATGATTGAGGTCTACAAAATCCAGAGTAGTGTAGAACGAGTAGACGTAAATCGATTTTTTTTACTCGTTCCAAAAGTACAAAGACTAGGAGACACTCAAGGAAGTTACATGAACATACTTTTAAAACAAATAGAAGGAAATATTTTTCCACTCAACGAATAGTTAAGCTTTGGAACTCTTTGTCGGAGGAGGTGGTAACAGCGGTTAGCATATCTGGGTTTAAAAAAAAAGGTTTGAACAAATTCCTGGAGGAAAGGTCCACAGTCTGCTATTGAGACAGACATGGGAAGCAACTGCTTGCCCTGGGATTTGTAGTATGGAGTGTTGCCACAATTTGGGTTTCTGCCAGGTACTTGTGACCTGGTTTGGCCACTGTTTGGAAAACAGAATACTGGGCTAGATGGACGATTTGTGTGACCCAGTATGGCTACTCTTATGTAAATCTCAATTCCAAATCTACCCAACATATAAAATTCAGCAAGAGGAAAAAAAGAATACTACGGTTTACCTTTCTTGAGTAGATTGTACAGCCCACAGATAGCAGCAATTGCGAGGGTCATTTCAGGTTCTTGAAAGTTAACTGCATATATAGGAACTCTACCTCCTTCTAACTGGAAGTGGTATCTAGACAAAAGAAAAAAAGTAGTATTTTCATATACTGCTAAGCAACAGGATCAGTTTAAGTGCAATATAAAACAAACAAACAAAAAAAGATCCTAAACTGCTTTACAAACAGAAGTCTTTCCCCCCTGGATCTGCCTAATCCCACACCACCATACATCACAAAAAGTTCAGAAATGGAAAATAATAATATTAACCTCTCACAATATGCTATTATATCAACCTAAGCATTTACTGTACTTCTGTATTATGTACTAGACTTCTACAAATCTAAATTTTGTAACCTTCTTTATAGCAATATGTAAGCCACATTGAACCTGCCATACAGTGGGAAATAATATATATATATATACATACACACACACACCTTCATGTTAAACTGAATTATTTCAGGGATTTTTTTTTTTTTTTTTTTTTACACACATCTATGTAGATTCTGCCCCCCCCCCCCCCCCCCCCAAATCTTGTTCCCTGTCTCTGGTTCAGCTTCCCTCTGTCTAATCACTATTTTTCTTTCCTCCATTTCCTGCTGTAATTCATCTTTCACATTCAACTTTCTTTCTTCCATTTTTCTTCCTCCTCCATCGCCTCTTCTCCCCTCCCCGGGCACCATCTCCTCTTTCCTTCCCCTCCCCTCCATAGACACCATCTCCCTTGTTTGTTCCATCCCCTATTTTGGATCCTGGCATCTCTTCCTGCTAGTCTCTTCTTTCCCCTTCCTCTACTGTGTGCGTCTGGTAGCGCTATACAAATGCTAATAATAATACACTCCAGCATCAATCACTTCCTCTTCTTTCCTTCCTCCTGTGGATCCAGAATCTCTGCCTGCCTCTCCCCCTCCCTTCCCCCACATCCTCAAACTGCTAGTCTCTTAACATCCCCTAAGCATTCCAAGGAGAAACATAGAAGTGCCAGTCTTCGGGAGACTCTGATCCGTCCATGCCAGGTCTTTTTGTTCAAGTTCTCTGTTCAAATACATTGTGTGGTCTATTAGTCCAAACTCTGCACAAAAAGAAATATCCTATGTTTCTGTAATTAATCAAATTTCTCTTAGATTTACTATACATAGCAATAGTTGAAGACAGTCAGATTGGAGGTTTGGTGTACTGACTCCACAGCTTTGCTTGTATAAAATTACAGCCTTGCTTGTAATAAATTAGGGAATTAAGTGTTATATTTGGTTTTGGCAGTGCCAAGAACCACCCTGATGCAGCCAATGAGACAAATGTACTACCTACTACTAACTTAGCGAATGCTACATACCTGTAAGAAGGTATTCTCCGAGGACAGCAGGCTGATTGTTCTCACTGATGGGTTGACGTCCTCGGCAGCCCCCTCCATCGGAAAGTTTACTAGCAAAGGCCTTTGCTAGTCCTCGCGCGCCCATGCACACCGCGCATGCGCGGCCGTCTTCCCCGCCCGAAACCGGCTCGAGCCGGCCAGTCCAGTATGTAGCAAGACAATACACTTCAAGGGAAGACACAACTCCAAAGGGGAGGCGGGCGGGTTTGTGAGAACAATCAGCCTGCTGTCCTCGGAGAATACCTTCTACAGGTATGTAGCATTCGCTTTCTCCGAGGACAAGCAGGCTGCTTGTTCTCACTGATGGGGTATCCCTAGCCCCCAGGCTCACTCAAAACAACAACCATGGTCAATTGGGCCTCGCAACGGCGAGGACAAACTGAGATTGACCTAAAAAAAAATTACCAACTAACTGAGAGTGCAGCCTGGAACAGAACAAACAGGGCCCTCGGGGGGTGGAGTTGGATCCTAAAGCCCAAACAGGTTCTGAAGAACTGACTGCCCGAACCGACCTGTCGCGTCGGGTATCCTGCTGCAGGCAGTAATGAGATGTGAATGTGTGGACAGATGACCACGTCGCAGCTTTGGCAAATTTCTTCAATAGAGGCTGACTTCAAGTGGGCTACCGGACGCAGCCATGCCTAACATTATGAGCCGTGACATGACCCTCAAGAGCCAGCCCGCCTGGGCGTAAGTGAAGGAAAATGCAATCTGCTAGCCAATTGGATATGGTGCGTTTCCCTACAGCCACTCCCCTCCTATTGGGATCAAAAGAAACAAACAATTGGGCGGACTGTCTGTGGGGCTGTGTCCGCTCCAGTAGAAGGCCAATGCTCTCTTGCAGTCCAATGTGTGCAGCTGACGTTCAGCAGGGCAGGAATGAGGACGGGAAAGAAATGTTGGCAAGACAATTGACTGGTTCAGATGGAACTCCGACACGACCTTTGGCAGGAAACTTAGGGTGAGTGCGGAGGACTACTCTGTTATGATGAATTTGGTGTAAGGAGCCTGGGCTACCAGGGCCTGAAGCTCACTGACTCTACGAGCTGAAGTAACTGCCACCAAGAAAATGACCTTCCAAGTCAAGTACTTCAGATGGCAGGAATTCAGTGGCTCGAAAGGAGGTTTCATCAGCTGGGTGAGAACGACATTGAGATCCCATGACACTGTAGGAGGCTTGACAGGGGGCTTTGACAAAAGCAAGCCTCTCATGAAGCGAACAACTAAAGGCTGTCCTGAGATCGGCTTACCTTCCATCATGATAATGGTAAGCACTGATTGCACTAAGGTGAACCCTTACAGAGTTGGTCTTGAGACCAGACTCAGACAAGTGCAGAAGGTATTCAAGCAGGGTCTGTGTAGGACAAGAGCGAGGATCTAGGGCCTTGCTGTCACACCAGACGGCAAACCTCCTCCAATGGAAGAAGTAACTTCTCTTAGTGGAATCTTTCCTGGAAGCAAGCAAGATGCGGGAGACACCCTCTGACAGACCCAAAGAGGCAAAGTCTACGCCTCACATCCAGGCCGTAAGAGCCAGCGACTGGAGGCTGGGATGCAGAAGTGCCCCTTCGTCCTGTGTGATGAGGGTCGGAAAACACTCCAATCTCCACGGTTCTTCGGAGGACAACTCCAGAAGAAGAGGGAACCAGATCTGACGCGGCCAAAAAGGAGCAATCAGAATCATGGTGCCTTGGTCTTGCTTGAGTTTCAACAAAGTCTTCCCCACCAGAGGTATGGGAGGATAAGCATACAGCAGACCCTCCCCCCAGTACAGGAGGAAGGCATCCGATGCCAGTCTGCCGTGGGCATGAAGCCTGGAACAGAACTGAGGGACTTTGTGGTTCACCTCGAGATGCGAAGAGATCTACCAAGGGGGGGCCCCACACCTGGAAGATCTGTCGTACCACACGGAATTGACGCGACCACTCGTGAGGTTGCATAATCCTGCTCAACCTGTCGGCCAGACTGTTGTTTACGCCTGCCAGATATGTGGCTTGGAGCACCATGTCGTGACGGCGAGCCCAGAGGCCACATGCTGACGGCTTCCTGACACAGGGGGCGAGATCCGGTGCCCCCCTGCTTGTTGACATAGTACATGGCAACCTGGTTGTCTGTCTGAATTTGGATAATTTGGTGGGACAGCCGATCTCTGAAAGCCTCAGAGCGTTACAGATCGCTCGTAACTCCCGAAGATTGATCTGCAGATCGCGTTTCCTGGAGGGACCAGCTTCCTTGGGTGTGAAGCCCATCGACATGAGCTCCCCATCCCAGGAGGGACGCATCCGTGGTCAGCACCTTTTGTGGCTGGGAAGGACTCCCAGAGTCAAATGGAGCAAATCGTCCACCAATATAGGGATTTGAGAAAACTCGTGGACAGGTGGATCACGTCCTCTAGACCCCCAGCGGCCGGATACCACTGGGAGGCTAGGGGTCCATTGAGCAGATCTCATGTGAAGGCGGGCATGGGAGTCACATGAACTGTGGAGGCAATGTGGCCCAGCAATCTCAACATCTGCCGAGCTGTGAATCTGCTGGGACGCTCGCACCCGCGAGACGAGGGACAACAAGTTGTTGGCCCTCGTCTCTGGGAGATAGGCGCGAGCCGTCCGAGAATCCAGCAGAGCTCCTATGAATTCGAGTCTCTGCATTGGGAGAAGATGGGACTTTGGATAATTTATCACAAACCCCAGTAGCTCAGTAGGCCGAATAGTCATCTGCAGGACTGCAGGGCTCCTGCCTCGGATGTGTTCTTCACCAGCCAATCGTCGAGATATGGGAACACATGCACCCCCAGCCTGCGAAGTGCCGCTGCTACCACAGCTAGGCACTTTGTGAACACCCTGGGCGCAGAGCGAGCCCAAAGGGTAGCACACAGTACTGGAAGTGGCGTGTGCCCAGCTGAAATCGCAGATACTGTCTGTGAGCTGGCAGTATCGGGATGTGAGTGTAGGCATCCTTCAAGTCCAGAGAGCATAGCCAATCGTTTTGCTGAATCATGGGGAGGAGGGTGCCCAGGAAAGCATCCTGAACTTTTCTTTACGAGATATTTGTTCAGGGCCCTTAGGTCTAGGATGGGACGCATCCCCCCCTGTTTTCTTTTCCACAATGAAGTACCTGGAATAGAATCCCAGCCCTTCCTGCCCGGATGGCACGGGCTCGACCGCATTGGCGCTGAGAAGGGCGGGAGAGTTCCTCTGCAAGTACCTGCTTGTGCTGGAAGCTGTAAGACTGAGCTCCCGGTGGACAATTTGGAGGTTTTGAGGCCAAATTGAGGGTGTATCCTTGCCGGACTATTTGCAGAACCCACTGATCGGAGGTTATGAGAGGCCACCCTTTGGTGAAAAGCTATCAACCTCCCCCCGACCGGCAGGTCGCCCGGCACTGACACTGGGATGTCGGTCTATGCTCTGCTGGAGCCAGTCAAAAGCTCGCCCCTTGCTTTTGCTGGGGAGCCGCGGGGCCTTGCTGAGGCGCACGCTGCTGACGAGAGCGATGCGCGCTGGGGCTTAGCCTGGGCCGCAGGCTGTCGGGAAGGAGGATTGTACCTACGCTTACCAGAAGCATAGGGACCAGTCTTCCTTCCCCCGAAAAATCTTCTACCTGTAGAGGTAGATGCTGAAGGCTGCCGGCGGGAGAACTTGTCGAATGCGGTGTCCCGCTGGTGGAGAGACCTCTACCACCTGCTCGACTTTTTCCCCAAAAATGTTGTCCGCACGGCAAGGCGATTGTCCGCAATCCGCTGCTGGAGTCTATTCTCCAGGTCGGCGGCACGCAGCCATGAGAGCCTGCGCATCACCACACCTTGAGCAGCGGCCCTGGACGCAACATCAAAGTGTCATAAACTCCACTGGCCAGGAATTTTCTGCACGCCTTCAGCTGCCTGACCACCTCCTGAAAAGGCTTGGCTTGCTCAGGGGGAAGAGCATCAACCAAGCCCGCCAACTGCCGCACATTGTTCCGCATGTGTATGCTCGTGTAGAGCTGGTAAGACTGGATCTTGGCCACGAGCATAGAAGAATGGTAGGCCTTCCTCCCAAAGGAGTCTAAGGTTCTAGGGTCTTTGCCCGGGGGCGCCGAAGCATGCTCCCTAGAACTCTTAGCTTTCTTTAGGGCCAAATCCACAACTCCAGAGTCATGAGGCAACTGAGTGCGCATCAGCTCTGGGTCCCCATGGATCCGGTACTGGGACTCGATCTTCTTGGGGAATGTGGGGATTACTTAATGGCTTGGTCCAGTTCGCAAGCAATGTCTTTTTCAGGACATGGTGCAAGGGAACAGTGGACGCTTCCTTAGGTGGAGAAGGATAGTCCAGGAGCTCAAACATTTCAGCCCTGGGCTCGTCCTCCACAACCACCGGGAAGGGGATGGCCGTAGACATCTCCCGGACAAAGGAAGCGAAAGACAGACTCTCAGGAGGAGAAAGCTGCCTTTCAGGAGAGGGAGTGGGATCAGAAGGAAGACCCTCAGACTCCTCGTCAGAGAAATATCTGGGGTCTTCTTCGTCCTCCCACGAGGCCTCACCCTCGGTGTCAGACACAAGTTCACGGACCTGTGTCTGCAACCTCGCCCGGCTCGACTCCGTGGAGCCACGTCCACGATGGGGGCGTCGAGAGGTAGACTCCCTCGCCCGCATCGGCGAAGCTCCCTCCGCCGACGTAGTCGGGGAGCCTTCCTGGGAGGTGGCCGCGGTCGGCACGCACGCGGTACCGACGTCGGGGACCTCAACCTGGGCGATGGACAGCCGGCGCCGACGCTCGACGGTACCGGAGGCGCAAGCACCGCCGGTACCGGAGGGGTAGGGCGCAACAGCTCTCCCAGAATCTCTGGGAGAACGGCCCGGAGGCTCTCGTTCAGAGTGGCTGCAGAAAAAGGCTGAGAGGTCGATGCAGGCGTCGACGTCAGAACCTGTTCCGGGCGAGGAGGCTGTTCCGGCTGTCCAGAGTGGAGCGCATCGACACCTCCTGAACAGAGGTGTGAGCGGTCCTCTCGGTGCCGATGCCTGCTGGGTGCGAATCCCTCGGCGACCCAGAGCTCTCGGTGCGACACGGGGAGGAGACCGGTGTCGATGCTTCTTCGACTTCTTCCGAAGCACGTCACCGGAGCTCCCCGGCACCGACGAGGAGGACGTAGAATCCATCACGTCGCTTCCTCGGGGCCGAGACGAAGAGAGGGTCGATCCCGGGGGGGCTGTACCGCAGGAGCCCTCAGGGTAGGAGGAGACCCACCCGAAGGCTCACCGCCACCAGCAGGGGAATGGGACAGCCCTCACCTGCACTCCTGACGATGCACCTCCGTTCCGACGTACATCAGCAGACGAAGTCTCGGTACCACCGACGTCGATGCAGTCGCCCGATGCCTCAGCGCGATGCAGAGGTCGACTGCCTCGATGCAGTCGATGGGAGCGGCAGCCAGGAAGATGGTCCGGAGCTGACGACGTCGATGCACTCGATGCCCTCCGGTGCCGATGTCGACGAAGAGCCCAGAGAACAAAACGTTTCCACTGGGCTAATCTCGCTACCTGACGTCCGCCTTGTAACAGGGAACACAGACTGCCAGTTCTGAGGGTCGGTGCTGGGCCCCTAGACACTGAAGGACACGCAGAGTGCCTATCAGTGAGCGAGATTACCCGGGCGCACTGGGTGCACTTCTGAAGCCGCTGGAAGCTCGATGTCATGGGCGGAAAAATCACGCCGGCGAAATCAAAGGCCGAAATGGCGAAAATTGAAGCACCAAAATTTAAAGGGAGAAAAATCTCGACCGAGGCCAAACTAGGCCTACCCGACCACGAAAGAAAACTTACGGGGCAAAAGTTGAGAAAATTACGGGAAGGGCCAGAAAACCCGAAAGGGTCTTCCGGAACAGTTCCGGAGCGCTTCCCGAACTTTTTTAAAGAAAAACAAGGAAAAAACACGTCGAAAAGGACGCGCGAGGTCGACTCTCTGGGGCACGAACGGTGTAACACGACCGTACCGAGCAGCGGACGAAAGAAGACTGGCCGGCTCGAGCCGGTTTCGGGCGGGAAGACGGCCCGCGCATGCGTGGTGCGCATGGGCCGCGCGAGGACTAGCAAGGCCTTTGCTAGTAAACTTTCCGATGGAGGGGGCTGCCGAGGGACGTCAACCCATCAGTGAGAACAAGCAGCCTGCTTGTACTCGGAGAACTATAGTACTATTAGCTATACACACAGGAGAAACATCTCCTGCTTAATAGAGCTTACAGCTTATTTCAAGAAAAACAGGACAGATAAGAGAAGGTGAAATTATATCATACCTGATCATTTCCTTTACTTTAGTCAGGAAGTACCATCTTGAATAAATAGGTGTTATCCTCTCCTACCAACAGATGGAGGTAGAGAAAAACTGATCTCTTTCAGTGAACTCAGAAGATCCCTATATAAGACACACCCATGCCCCATCAACTACTGCAGCTGCAATGATTATCAAAAGCAAGTATCATTAACACAGCCATGTCACATGCTGCCCTGTATTTGCAATTCAACTTTTTTTTTTTCATTTACCTTAATAGCAAAGAGCAAAGCATCCCCAAGAGCCTTAGAGGGCAGGTCTCAGGAAGGGATGGCCTGACTAAGGGAAAGGAAGTTATCAGGTATGACAATTTCGTCTTCCTTGTTGTCTGGAGTTGTACCATCCTGAATGAGCAGGAAATACCAAGCAGATTCAATGATCAGGGGAAGACAAAGTTCCCTAAATGATAGCTCTGCTAAAGTCTGACCATCCAAATTGTAATGTTTCGAAAATGAATGGAGCAACAATCATGTCGCTGACCAGCAAATCTCTGAAGGGACTGCCAGAGCTTGGCTGTGCCCAAGTCGAGTGAGCCCTCAACCCAGGCAGAACTCTGATTCCTACAAATGTAGACAGCCTCGATAGTACCTTGATCCAACTAGCAATGGAGGCTTTGGAATCTGCCTGACCCTTCCATGGGCCATGGAAGAGAACAGAGATTATTACAGAAATGAAACTCATTTGTCTCCAAGTAGCACAGCAACGCCCTGCAGACATCAGCCCAGGCAGAACTCTAATTCCTACAAATGCAGACAGCCTCGATAGTACCTTGGTCCACCTAGCAATGGAGGCTTTGGAATCTGCCTCACCCTTCCATAGGCCATGGAAGAGAACAGAGATTACAGAAATGAAACTCATTTGTCTCCAAGTAGCACAGCAACACCCTGCAGACATCTAAGCTTATGCAGCCTCCAGGCCAACGCATTGGAACCCCAGACCACAAAGGAAGGCACACACCTCCTGATTAACATGGAATGGAGAAATCACCTTAGGAAGAAAGGAGGGAACCTTGTGAATGGACACTGAATCCTCTGAGAAGGAAAGACATGGATTCCAGCCAAGAAAGCCTGAAGCCCCAACACTCTCTGGGCTGAGGTAACTGCAACAAGGAACATCATCTTCACCACAGGTCCTTAATTGAAGCCACCAACAATGGCTCAAAGAGGCACCAGAGAGCACCAACAGAAACCAAATTCAGATCCCACAAGGGAAAGGAGGGCCATATTTGAGGGCACACATACACAACCCCCTTCAAAAACCTGACTGCAAAACGTGAAGGATGTTGGGAACCAGGGGAACAGCAAACGTTTGGCACATCTGCTCTCCAAAACCCTCCACACCTGCATATAGGTCAGAGATGTAGAGGACATGTGGGACTGGAGCAATGTAGAAATAACAGCAGGCGAAAACCCCCACTTCACTAAGCACCTACTTTCAAGGGCCAAATCGTAAGCCAGAAGATATCTGGGTCTTCTATTTCCACTAGTCCCTGCTGTAGAAGACCTCAGCCTCTGACCAGGGGGAGCAAATTATCTGTCAACAACTACAGTAGGTCTGCATACCCATGGAATTGTACAGAGAGAACCTGGGGAAAAAAAAGGCGTAAACCAGTCTATACCTTTGAAGGCTGACTAACCAAAAAGTAGTGGTACTGCCAATTCCAATCTAATTTATTTATTTTTCTTACATTTGTACCCCGCGCTTTCCCACTCATAGCAGGTTCAATGCGGCTTACATATTATATACAGGTACTTATTTGTACCTGGGGCAATGGAGGGTTAAGTGACTTGCCCAGAGTCACAAGGAGCTGCCTGTGCCTGCAGTGGGAATCGAACCCAGTTCCCCAGGACCAAAGTCCACCAGTCTAACCACTAGGCCACTCCTCCACTCAATTGACTCAAGAGCAATAAAACACAATTATTAAGAGACAATTATGTTTAACTTAGTCTGTCACAGGAGGGGCCATCTACCAACAGCATGCCTGGCCTCATTGTTAATGCATGCAGATCTGCCTCTATGCTCAGGTTGACTTTAGCCTAGGGCTCTGGTATTTCCCCGTTCTCAAGGGTGCTTGCCTTTTTTTTTTTTTTTTTTTTGGTGGGGGGGGGGGGGGGTATTCACTTAGCTCTATTCCCTAACACTAAAAGAACAAAATATGAATTTTTTCAAATGTTAATTAAGAAATATTTATAAAATTAAGCAATACTGATTACCAAATTTATAATGTTCTATCACAGATAGATGAGGGCTAAAAATGTTAAACTTATCTCATGCCCTTCATCCCAATTTGAGGAGTCTTGCAGCTTAGTAATCTTTCTTTAGGATGAAGGTGAAAGGGTACAAACTCAGAAGTAACCCGAGAAAACACTTCATGTAAAGGGTGGTGAATTTGCGCAACAGGCTCCAGGTGGAAGTGTTGAGATAAAAACAATATCTGAATTCAAGAGAGCTTGGGACAAGTACAAAGGATCTGTAAGGGACTGATAGGTAAAGCAGATGGAATGGAAGGGCAGACTGGATAGGCCATATGGTCTTTTTCTGCCTACATATTTCTATGGATTTTCAAGCTTCTTGATGGCTTTAACAGTAAAGTTCGTAAACTAAATTTTCGGAAAAGCAATCATTACAGTCATGTTCTTTAACACAGAAGTTGTCAGTTACAAGAATATGTGCTAAAGCTTTACTATAAATGACATAATCCATGATATTGCAAAACAGTGACCTGTAAAGACAGTGATAAGAATTTCTCCAAGTTATGAGATGTTTTCAACTCCGGGAAAAACACAACAGCAGTGAACAGTAACGGTGCTTTCGGAGCAGCTCCAGGCCCCTGGCTCTTTCGCACAGTCATTTATCAGCTTAATCACTTCCTTGACATCGGTTTCACTTTCTAGCACCTTGTGATTAGTGTATGGACAGATTCCTAACACAATCAGCAGACTCGAAGGCAACGAAAGGTAAAAAAAAATGCCAGCGAGAAGTTGAGACCTGAAGACGACAAGATGGTGGAGGATTTGCCAACCCCAAGGCAGTATTTACTAAAGTTCAATTACCATGGTAAAAGTTTTAGAACTGCATTTGGCCCCCATATCTGGGCAACTTGCCAATGTTGAAGCTTTATTAGCAGAGACGACATGTCGGACTCGGAAGCTCGGGCAACATGTGTCGACAGCAGAAGATGCGCTGGTGGAGGCTACGGTGCAGATCCAGTCCTTGCAGGTCACCTTAAGGGAACAAGTGTTCAAACTTGATGAGTTGGAGAACCAGTTCAGGCACAATAATTTGCGCATTGTTGGAGTGCCTGAGTCCTTCCCAGAGCAGCATTTGGAGTCTCTATTGGAAGCATGGCTTCAAAAGAATTTATTGCTCCTGAGAGCCTGGGCCCCGTGTGCCTGGATTGTGCGCATCGACTGGGCCAAGCTAGCTATTCTCAATTTCAAAATAAGAGGGACTGCTTGAACTTGGAGGGGATCAATATAAAATTTTTTAAGACTACTCGCAGGCTCTACAAGAAAAGCAGCACCGTTTTACACCTGTGTGTGTCCACCTGCATGAACAAATTATCGATTCATGCTCAACTATCATGTCTAAATTGTTCGCTGAAGGACAATGGCGGGTATTCGATTCCATGCAAACAGTGCAGGACCACATAAAGGGTATTGCCTCCTCAGGGGCAGTTGAAACCACATGAACTTCTTAGCTGTCATTTGTTTAACTCTCCTGATGCCTAAGAGTGAGTATAATTGTGTTATTTTTGCAGATATTCGGGGTGAGGTGTCAGATCTCAAAGTATCAAGCTTTTCCTAAAGGGTTGGCATATTTTACTTGTTTGCAGGGGTGGGGGGGGGGGGGGGGGTCTGAGGTCCCCCAGCAAGTAGCTTGTCTTGCTTATTAGCGCATTTGTGCTGATGAGCCAAGGGGTTTGGTATTTGTGGGGTTTTGGGATGGGTATCCGTAAAGGAGAGGGGGATTTTGGGTTGGTGTGCCGGTTTTGCCTGGAACAGCAGGATATCCTTTCCTTATACATACTGTGCCAACGTGGCTCGAGCTTCACTGGACTCCTGGTCACCTTCATCCAAGTATTCATGCTTTCAAAGAAATTAAGCAAATTGGTGAGGCAACACTTCCCTTGGCTGAACCCATGCTGACTCTGTCCACTTCAAACCATGTTTGTCCGTGTGTTCTGTAATTTTATTCTTTGTAACAGCTTCCACTATTTTGCCTGGAACTGAAGTCAGGCTTTCCAATCTGTAATTTCCCAGATCAGCCCTGGAACCCTTTTTAAAAATCAGCATTACATTGGCCACCTCCAATCTTCAGGTACTACAGACAATTTTAATGACAGGTTACAGATCATTAACAGCAGATCAGCATGTTTGAGTGCTTTCAGTAACCTGGGGTGTATGCCATCCTGTCCAGGTGATTTATCACTAACTTGTCAATTTGTCTCAGTACATCTTCCAGGTTCACTGAGATTTCTTTGTTCTTCCGCATCACCACCCTTGAAAACCATTTCTAGTACAGGTAGATCTCTTACATCTTCTTCTTCCATAAAGACCAAAACAAGAATTCATTCAGTCTCTCCAATATGGCCCTATCCTCCCCGAGTGTCCTTTTTGCTCCTTCATGATCTAATGGTCCCACGGATTCCCCAGGCTTTTTGCTTCTGATATACCTGAAAAAGGTGTTACTATGAGTTCTTGTCTTCATAGCAAGTTTTTCTTCATATTCTTTTAGCCTTCTCAGTGTTTATGCTTCTTCTTATTTTCTTCATTTACATCCTTTTTCCATTCTTTAAAAGGATGTTTTAGCTCTAATAGCCTCTTTTACTTCACCTTTTAACCATGCTGGCTGTCATTTTCTCTTTTGTTAATACGTGAAATACAACTGGTCTGGGCTTCCACAATAGTATGTTTAAACAACGTCCATGCTTGTTTTAAAGTCCTAACCTATGTGGCCAATCCTTTTAGCTTATTTTTAACCATTCTCTTCATGATGTCATAGTCACCCTTTCAAAAATTAAATGCTGCTACAGTAATTTCCTTAGTGACCACTCCAGATATCAGCTCAAATTTGATGTTATAATCACTTTTTCCCAGCAGATCCAACACCATTAACTCTCGTACCATACCCTGTATTGCCCTGATAATGCTTTCGGGAGAAACAGGGTCTCCTGTTGGGAATTTGGGACTCTTTCAGCAAGATAAGATAAATACTGCCAGATATTAATTTATTATAAATAGCAAATGGATGTTGGAATAGCCTTATTGTTAAGAAGATTGCCTTGTGACTAGATTACTGTTGTCCACTTGGGGTTTGAGATTTGACTGGTGCCAGATATAAGTTGAGTTTTTTTCTATGACCTACAATTATGAGCTCCTTGCTCTGAACGGTAGTGTGCTATATAAGCTCTTCATGAACTGAGGTCTTTTTCTCCACTTATCGTTGATACAAGTCAGTCAACAACCCTACCAGTGTACTCCTTCCCTTCACACAGAATTTCTAACCACAAGGATTCCACACTGCTGTTTCATGTAGAATGTTTATTTTGTTTGCCAATTCCCTCTCTAACATATAGCTCAACCCCCTTTCCAATTTGATCCACTCTATCATAATTTGTACCCTGATAAGACAATGTCCCATTGATTGTCCTCCTTCCATCAGGTCTCAGATGCCTATTATACTTACCTCTTCATTTAGTGCTATATACTCCAAATCTCCCATCTTATTTTTTAGGCTTTCAGCATTTGTATATAAACATTTAACTGTGTTTTTTTTCCTTGCATCTACAAGCTACTTTAAAGTTGACAGGGATAATTTGCATCCTTTACTCTGTTTTCCCATTAAACACTCCTGGCTTTCTTTCACTAATATTGAAACCTCTATCAGGTTTCCCTAAAGATCCTGATTTGATAGCATCCCTTCAAGGAAACTCAAATAAATCTGCTAAGAAGGCTGGGAGTATCACCACCTAATTCACTTAAAAAAGGGAGACCACCTTCGGAAGGGTGAACCATATAGAGAGAAACCACTTTGTCTTGTGATGCTACAAGACAGGGCCTGCAACTGAGACCCATCTGGATGAGAAAATGACTCAAATGCTACCTTGAATGTGAGATTTTTTTTTTTTTTAACCAAGACTCTTTTCAAAGGTTCTAACAGAGGCCCCAAGAAATCATTAAGGACTAAGTTAAGGTCCCATAGAGGCATATTTTCAAAGCACGAACCAACCTCCACCCTCCCCGCCGCTGCTCCCGCCTCCATATCAGGCCCCCTGCACTGACCTGACAGCGCCTCTCACCTCCGTGTGGAAGCGCTGCAGACAGCAGCAGAGCGATCTGCTGCTGCCTGTAGCGCTTTCACGGAGGTGAGAGGCGCTGTCAGGTCAGTGCAGGGGGCTCGGCACGGAGGGGGGAGGGAGCGGCGGCAAGGAGGGTAGCTGGACATGGGGGGAGGGCATGGTTGCTGGACATGGGGTGAGAGCAGGGCAGAGAGGAGGGTTGCTGGACATGGGGGGAGGGGGGAGGCCAAGGGAAAGAGGAGGGTTGTTGGATGTGGGGGGGAGGATCGGTGGGTGGGGTGAGGCCAGGGGAGAGAGGAGGGGCTGCAATACTCGCCCATTTTTACGGGCTTAACAGCTAGTATTGAAATAAATTGTCCACAATACCACCCATGGCCCATAATTAGATGGCCAAGCTGATGGCTGAGCTGCTTTTGTGACCCTAGCTTTTTTCTTTTTTTTTTTACTCTAGAGAAGATTCCAGAGCACACCCTTTGCTAGAGGGATTGTGGGGGGAGGGGGAGGGGGAAGGGGCTTATTTTCACATCTTGCAGGAATGTAGATTATTCTTGGCCTTTTGCAGTTGGAAAGAGGGCGAGATGTCCAAGATACTTAGCTCCTTTGTACACCTCTTCCATTGGGATTGTTGGCTAGCTAGGGGTATTCTTAGTTTGGCTATCTGCATCACTGATTGGTAGCACACAAGATTCTGGCAGCAAGGTCACTCCACAAAAAACCCACTGGTTGGAACAGACTAGAGTAACTGCTCATACTGAGCATATTTGGCTGCAACAGTCAAGGTCCAAGTGGTTCAATATTAACAGGTTTGAGAACTTTTACTCTATAATTGAACATTGATCATGTGCTATTCTGTGTCAACAAACCCTTTGAAATTTCTGAGATGTTAGAGTGCTGTACCTTTTCTGGGTTTGTCCTGGGCTGCTCTTGGGGTCATATCATGCTCTTTATGCAAGGATTCTGTTCTCTTGTTGGTGTTTCTAAAGTTATACCTTGAGAATTTGATTTATATTTCCCTTCAACCAGGCTGTCTCAAAAGGAAAGCCTATATAGTGGGAATGGAAAGGGAATTGGGACTTGATATACCGCCTTTCTGAGGTTTTTGCAACTACATTCAAAGCGGTTTACATATTCAGGAACTTATTTTTGTGCCAGGGGCAATGGAGGGTTAAGTGACTTGCCCAATGTCACAAGGAGCTGCAGTGAGAATCTAACTCAGTTTCCCAGGATCAAAATCCACTGCACTAACTACTAGGTTACTCCTCCACTCACACTCCACTCATTACATGTAATAGAATAGCTTTTTACAATGGCCCAATAAAACAAAATCAACACTAAATTTCAAGCTTCTCTGGGGCCAACATAGCTTCTACCTAATGGGTATACACTAAAATTATTAAACTGATTCTTCCTATTCTTGGTAAATAAAATTATAAAGATAAAATATCAATTTTAATTTACAGTATAACATCTTAAATACATGATTACAACCTAAATAGAAAGTCAATAAAGTAAAATCTACAGGCAAAGTTGGTAATAAATTTGTCATAATTACAGCATGCACAGTCAAGGACCATGAAACAAGACTAGGAATTGTGTGACGCTAAAAGTTTGTTGAATAAGGTAGAAGAGTAATCTGTAAAATCAGCTAAAAACTTGTACACATTTGTATTCTTGAAATTCTGTCATGATATCACAACACAATACCTCAAGATTTCTCCATGTTCATTTTTTCATTCCCGGATTCCCTTCTGTATTAGCTTTACACAAAAACAATAAAAACATGTATCACATGCTGGAGCTGTACTTACTCCCTTTTCAGGGTTTTCATGTTCCAGAGAGAAAGATAGCCATCAGAAAACCCCACAGCCAGGTGATTAGTCCTGTTGATGTAGTACAGAGTAGACACCCTTGTGCCAGAAGGGCTTAGTAACTGAAGACAGAGGTGTCGCCTCTCTCTGGTCACAGCTTCTCTGATGCGAGGGATTTCGGCAGGGATCCCAGTGATCACTTCCAGATCTGTGCACAATAAATGAAGTTTAAAGTGTTAAGCATAAGACACAATAATCAGGTAAAGCCTGAAGCTATATTATGCACAATAAAACACCACAATTCCCTAAAACACTAAGCGTGAGCACTATACAGAGTTCTAAAATTTCATTACACTGGAAGGGAAACACAAATGACTTGGAAGTCACCATTTCCCAAAGATTATTTCTCTTGCTTCTCAAATATAAATTCACTAAAGTTTCTTAGCTTTAGGGTATTCACTAAAGATAATTCAGTCACACAAGTTAGTCATGTTACCATGCACAGAACTGAAAGGAATCAAAAATGACAGATCAGGCACTTTCCAGTACTGCTGTTCAGTTTTGGAATAGACTGTCAGCTGAACTGAAAACGAAGTCTTATCTTTCATTTATATAAGTGGAAACCCTGGCTCTTCAACAGTCTGCTAGAAAGACTGATTGTTATATTGTGGTTATAATGCAAAAGTAAAGTGGCACCATGCTAACAGATTTGCATCATTAGCTTTATATTGGTGGTTTATGATGCAAAAGCGAAGCAGAATTATATTGAAGTTTTATTGTTTATCGTTCAATAAAATTTTCTATAACTGGGCGTACGTGATCATGGTGGTTTTTCAAATACAATAAAAATATAAAAAGAACTCCATATATTTATAGGATAGCCCTATTCAATCACTCCAGACCATACATAGCAAAAGCTACATACCTGTAGAAGGTATTCTCCTAGGACAGCAGGCTGCTTGTTCTCACTGATGGGTTGACGTCCACGGCAGCTCCCTCCAATCGGAGATCTTCACTAACAACAACGTTTGCTAGCCCTTGCGTGCGCATGCGCGAACGTCTTCCCACCCAAACGCGAGTGTGCTCGCCAGTCTTCTTTTTTCCGCGGCTCAAGACGGTTGTTTACAGTCGTTCTGCGCCTCAAGGAGACCCCTCGTGCGTTTTTCGCCGCTTTCTTCCGTTCGGAAGTGGTTGGAAAGTCTTCCATTCGTCTTTTCTTCGTCTTGTGTAAAAAAAATAAAACAAAACAAAACATTTTTTCCCACTATTTCTAGTGTTTTTCCCGTTAAGTTTCCTTTCTTCGTCGGAAGCGGCCTTTTCGGCTGCCTGTACGGGTTTTTTCCCTGTTTTTGGTGCTATTTTTTGCCACCATCGCGAATTTTGATTTCGCCAGTGTGATTTTTCCGCCTATGTCATTGAAGCCTGCCAGCGGCTTCAAAAAGTGCACGCGGTGCAGCCGGACGATCTCACTCGCTGATAGGCACGTTTCGTGTCTTCAGTGTCTGGAGGCCGGTCATCATCCCCAAGCCTTCACTCTGTCTTCTGCTGAAAAAGAGGACTCAGGTGGCGAGATTGGCTCAGTGGAACCTTGTGTTTGGAGCCTCATCCAGTACTTCGACGTCTGTGGTACCGAGGTCATCGGAGGGTGCATCGTCATCAGGAGCGCAGGTGAGGGCTGTCCATTCCCCTGCTGGTAGCGGTGAGCCCTCGAGTAGGTCTCCGCTTGTCTCGAGGGCTCCTGTGGTACAGGCCCCCCGGGATCGACCTGTTTCAGACCCGGACCCGAGGAGACGTTTGGATTCAACATCCTTCTCTTTGGTACCGGCAGGTGCCGGTGACATGCTTCGTGCGAAGGCAAAAAAGCATCGTCACCGGTCGCCTTCCTGTCACGGTACCGAGAGCTCCGGGTCGCCGGTGGATTCAGCACCCGCTAAGTGTCGGCGCCGGGAGGACCGCTCACCCTCCATACAAGAGGTGTCGATGCACTCTACTGTGGACAGCCTGGTACCGCCTCCGCGACCTGGACAGATTCTAAGCTCGTCGCCGGTACCGGACCCCTTGCCTTCCTCGACAGCCGCTCTGAAGGAGAGCCTCCGGGCCATCCTTCTAGGGATCCTGGAAGAGCTGTTACGCCATTCAGCCTGATTGACATGGAAAGCCAAAACCACTTTAGGTAGAACCGACGGCACTGTTCGGATTGACACCCCTGCTTCAGAAAACTGCAAAAAAGGATCTCTGCAAGACAAAGCCTGAATTTCAGAAATCCTCCTAGCCAAAGCAATGGCCACCAAAACACTGTTTTAAGTGTTAGATCCTTCTCACAAACCTTATTCAACGGCTCAAACGGTGGGGCACGGAGGGCTCGCAGTACCACATTCAAATGCCATGCCGGGCACGGCTGCCGCAGAGAGGGCCGAAGCCGAAGAGCCCCGCGTAGGAAACGGACCACATCAGAGTAAGCTGCTAAAAAGGAACCGTCCAGACTGCCCCTAAAACAAGTTAGTGCAGCCACCTGCACTCGAAGGGAATTATATGCCAATCCCTTTTGAAGACCATCCTGCAGGAACTCCAGAATAACTGGAATGTCCGCCCGAAAAGGCAATTCAGCACGCCAAGAAAGCTTTCCACACTCACGCGTACGCTGCTGACGTAGACTGCTTCCGTGCCCCCAAAAGAGTGGCAATGACTGGTCCTGAAAATCCCTTCTTCCTCAGCTGCCACCTCTCAATAGGCAGGCCGTAAGACCAAAGCAGGAGGGATTTTCCATCTGAACTGGCCCTTGATGCAGCAGATCGGGAGTCACCGGAAGTCGCAATGGTGGCTCTGAGAGTGCTCGAACGAGATCCGCGTATCACGGCCGTTGGGGCCAGTCTGGGGCTACCAGATCGACCGGCCCACGATGAAAAGAACTCTCCCTATCAGAGGCCACGGAGGAAAAACATACAGTAGCTGTTGTTCCGGCCATGGCTGGAGAACAGCATCCAATCCTGCGGATCCTGGCTCCCTTTTGCGGCTGAAGAACTGGGGAACTTTGGCATTGCAAGTCATGGCCATGAGATCCATTACTGGTCTTCCCCAACGTTGACAGATCAGCCAAAAAGCAGAGTCCAACAGCGTCCATTCCGCTGCATCCAAAAGAGTCCGACTGAGAAAATTCACCTGAACATTGTCTTGACGCACAATGTGCGCTGCCGACAGACTCTGATCATGCACTTCCGCCCATACTAGAAGACGAGACACTTCCACTGCCAAGGGAAGACTGCGAGTGCCCCCCTGCCGATTGATGTAGGCCACCGTCATGGTGTTGTCCGAGAATACACGAACCGCCTGCCCCTGCGGAAAGTCCTGAAAACTCCGCAGCGCATTCACGACTGCTCACAACGCCAGACGATTTATCGGCCAAGTCGTTTTGAGAGGGGTCCACGATCCCTGGGTCACTAGATGAAGACAATGGGCTCCCCAGCCTGCAAGGTTGGCATCCGTCACGACTACCACCCAATTGGGAGACGCCAGAGAAACACCTTTAAGCAAACTGGCTGACCGGAGCCACCACGCAAGACTGTCCCTGGCCCGACTCGACCAAGGAAGACGTTGTTGATAATCCAGCAAAGTCGGCGACCATCTGCTCAAAAGGAAATTCTGAAGAGGCCGCATGTGAGCCCTTGCCCATGGAATAACATCCAAGGTCACCGCCATGGAACCAAGGAGCTGAACATAGCCCCACACTCGGGGAGCGTGACAACTCAATAAGGTTCGTACCTGAGAAAGCAATTTGATCCTTCGCCCCTCGGGGAGAAATACCTTCCCCCGCTTCGTATCGAATTGCACTTCAAGATACTCCAGACTGAGTAGGAACCAGATGACTCTTGCCCAGATTGACCACCCAACCTAAAGATTGCAACACCGCAATCACTCGGTCGGTGACCACTCGACTCTCCTCTGCTGTCGTCGCCCGAATCAGCCAACTGTCAAGAAATGGATGCACTCGAATCCCCTCCTTCAGCAGGAATGCTGCCACCACCACCATCACCTTAGAAAAACTGTGTGGGGCAGTGGCCATTCCGAAAGGAAGGGCCCAAACCTGGAAGTGCTGACCCAGTACCGCAAATCTGAGAAATCTCTGATAGGGCTGCCAGGTAAGCTTCCCTCAAATCGAGAGCCGTCAAAAACTTGCCTGATTGAACAGCAATAACTGCCCTTAATGTCTCCACGCGGAAGTGACAAACCCGCAAAAACTGGTTTACTTTTCTGAGATCAAGAATAGGCCGAAAAGCCCCTCCCTTCTTCGGAACCACAAAGAAGATGTAGCACCGACCTGTGCACCTTTCAAGGAGGAACAGGCACAATAGCCCCTATCCTTAGCAGGTCTCGCAAACACTGCAGAACCACTGTCCTCTTGGCCTGCGATACACAGCGGGACTCCAATAAAATGTCTGTGACGGGAGATAAAAATTCTAGCTTGTAACCTTCTCGCACCACATCGAGGACCCACTGGTCCGAAGTAATACTGGCTCACTCTGGAAGAAACAGAAAGCTGGCCATTGATCTGCTATCCTCCCGAGTGGGCCTGCGCCCCCATCATTGGGAGGTCTGAGAAGGAGCCCCCTGATGAGAGGGGGGTCCAACAACGACAAAGAGAGTCCAAATCTCCCGTAAAAAGCTCCAAAAAAAACCAACGAAAACGGAAGATGCACAGGAAGACCAAACTAAAATCACAAATGTAAAAAAGCCAATATCATTTATTAAGACCCTACACGGTCCGTGTTTCGGCCAGAGAGGCCTTCTTCAGGGGTCTATAAATTTGCATATATAGATATTCTTCCAGAAGTTCACTCAAATCAAGACAGATCTGAGGGTGTCCACCAACACCGCAGCTTTCCTTCTCCAGCTCCCCCGTCCTCTATGACACAACTCCTCTCTCTCTCTGAGGCGTCCCGCCCTCCTCTGACGATACTTCCAGACGCTTCTCGTTGTGAAAGAACGCTGCCCAAAACGAGGCTGCATTGGACCACCCCGGGCGATACTGTCGTGTCTCTCTGAAACGTGACCTCGAGGCTCCCTGCCTGGAAGTAGACTTGGGTCTATCCTCCGGAAGACGCTGAGATTTGGAATCACCCAAATCTTTAACAATCTTTTCTAGGTCTTCCCCAAAAAGCAATTTCCCTCGGAAAGGCAATTTAATGAGCAGTTGCTTAGAGGCCATATCCGCGGCCCAATGATGGAGCCACAGAAGACGCTGAGAGGAAACGGTCAAGGCCATGAGTTTGGCCGAAGTACGGACCAAATCATACAAGGCATCCACCAAGTACGCCAGCCCAATATCCATCAGCGACATCTGAGGAGTTCCCGGCATATCAGACTCCGAAATCGAATCCATGACAGAATGTAGCCAACTGAGACAAGCTCTAGCCGCATAAGAACTACAAACAGAAGCTTGAAGTGTCAAAGCGGCCACCTCAAACACACGTTTTAAAGAGGCCTCTAGCCGTCTGTCTTGCATATCCTTAAGTGCCAAACGACCTTCCACTGGAAGAGTAGTCTTCTTAGTGACCACCGTCACCAGGGAATCCACCCTAGGTAGAGCAAACTGCTCTAAACGGTCCTCTGAAATCGGATACAGCCTGGCCATAGCCCTGCCTACTTTCAGCCCACCATCCGGTTCCGCCCACTGGGCCGAAATCAATTCTTCAATAGCTTCATGTACCGGAAAGGCCTTAGAAGGTCTTCTGGTACTAGCCATCTTAGGGTTGACTGCCTGAGAAGCCGCAACCTCAGGGTCCTCTAAATTCAGGGCTTCCAGCGCCTGAGAGATAAAGGAGGACAACTCCTCCTTATGGAAAATCCTCATGGTGGAAGAGTCCTTCGGTTGGTCAGTGAGGACACCGTCCTCCACCCCTGTCTGCTGCGAGAGAGCCACCACGGAGGAAGCTGCAGGCGACCGTATGCAGGACCCCTCCTCAGACCCCAAAGAAAGCCTACGCTTTTTAAGGGAGGAGAAATCCTCTGGGGAAAAACCCAAAATCTCTTGGTTACCCCCAGACCCCGAGAGAATCAAAGGCCGAAGCTGTCAAGTCGCGTGAGGGGGGGGGGGGGGGGCAAGGCCCTTTTCAACAAAAACGCCTAATGGAGTAGCAAAATAAACTCTGGCAAAAAACCCTCCCCCCCAATGAAGGAGGTCACAGCCATGGCACCTGCACCACCGCCCACAGTGCCTGATGGCTCCCCCGACAACCCTACCAGCAGAGAAGAAGCTTTGCCCAAAACCGCTACCAGCTCCGCGACCAATCGCAAAATGGCGCGAGAATCACCAGGCTCTGGGCGGGAAAGCACGCTCTCGGGGTGGGGGGCACCGTTCCGTCGAGTCCCGCCAAATCAGCGCACCCCACGCTGCAAAGGCCCGCTGCCGAATGCCATTTCCCGCATCGGGAACAGCGTTTTACCGCCTCCACTGCCATCGCCCGTCCCCGAACAAGAACCCAACAGGACTTACCCCGGAACGGGAAAGCGCGGGAACTGACAGCTGAGCCGAAGAAGAAAAAACTCTCCGACTCCACTTCGAGGCAGGCTCAGACAAGCAGGCAACAAAAAACAGGACTCGGACAGCAGTAACACAAAAACACACTTCCCTGTGCTTCTGTTTTAAATAAATTCTATGGTTCTATTTTTTTTTTTTTTTTGAGTGAGGAGATAGCAACAAACAGGGAAGGAAAGGAACAGTAAAAGCCTGTTCAGAGGGAATTTGAGGTGCAGCAGGGACCCAGCAACTGTGTATGCAGCCAAAGGGGACACCACCAGTCCGCCACCCCTGGCTCAAACTGGCCACCGGCTCAGGAGCACCCTCAGAGGCCTTGGGCCCAGGAGCTGGAGAAAAAGCCATCTACCACCTGCTGAGATACAGACATACTAACTGAGGAAGGAGCTGGCCGTCTGGATTCACTGCCTTTAGTTTATCTCTATCTCCACCTGCTGGTAGGCAGACTTAACCCACTAGTTCCTGGATTCATCTGCTGCAAGTGACAAGGAATGTTGAAATAAAAATTTAGATTGTTGGTATGATTTATATATTTTTAGAACAAAACCGGAAGCCAGTGGAAACACAAATATAACGGCGTGATAAGATCATATTTGTGAGCCTTGTCTAGCAAGCGGATTGCAATGTTTTGTAATGTCTAACTGCTTAAGAGTAGAGGCTGGTAACCTAGCATACAAAACACTTCTATAATGCAATCATGGTATCAGAAAAGCATGAATTAAGGTATGCCAACTGGCTTCATCCAATTATTTTTGTTACATTTGTACCCCGCACTTTCCCACTCATGGGAGGCTCAATGCGGCGGGCAATGGAGGGTTAAGTGACTTGCCCAGAGTCACAAGGAGCTGCCTGTGCCGGGAATCGAACTCAGTTCCTCAGTTCCCCAGGACAAAAGTCCACCACCCTAACCACTAGGCCACTCCTCCACAATTGACGTAAAGCATTAAATCCCATCTTCACTACCGCAGAAACCTGATCCTTGAACTTATTAATTACTGCCCCTAAATATTTAAATGTACTTTCTGTCTTAGTAGTTTGTCCTGATACCAGAGGCTTGGCAGGTGCAGATCTATCAGCACAAATCCAACATGCAATAGTTTTATAAATATTTAAACTAAAATTCTCTTAACCAATTGGATATATCATCTAGGAATCTTTAGAGCAACATCAGATCCAAAGTCAAAGATATTTTAGCTACAAGTAACAGATCATCAGCATAGCAATGAAATTCAATCCCATTGTTCTGAATGACAATAAGCAAAGAACTCAGAAAAAGTTAAATAAAACCAAGGAAGTGGATAACCCTGGGGCCCTGCACACTGTAAAATTATAGTCCTTGGAGTAAAATTATAGTCCTTGGAGCCACTGCCATCCACCATAACTGAGAAACCTCTGACAAGATCTAAACCACCATAATACATTACCTGCCAGACCTATAGACTGTAAATTAAGGGGTTTTTATGAGGGGGAGGATGGGACTTGATATACCATCTTTCTGTGGTTTTGCAACTACATTCAAAGTGGTTTACATAGTATATACAGACTTATTTGTACCTGGGGCAATGGAGGATTAAGTGACTTGCCCAGAGTCACAAGGAGCTGCAGTGGAAATGCCACATTTGAGAGTGGGTATCGAACCCAGTTCCCAGGATCAAAGTCCACTGCACTAACCACTAGGCTAAGTGCAAGTGTGTGTGGGGTTTTTTTTTTTTTTTTTACTGTACTGAAATTAAGCAAACTCAATGCACTCAAGAATCAATTATAATGCACTTATCTCATTCTCATTTTGAGGTTAGCGTCTTCCCCGGACTGACAATGGCCAGCATTTTGCTTCCGCTGTTCCAAGGTCAGAGTATTTTTTTCAAATGTAGTAAGCAAAACTTAGCAGCAAAGAGTTAACGGCAAAAAGAGAATGAGATAAGTGCATTATAACTGATTCTTGAGTGCACTAAGTTTGTTTAATTACAGTACAGTTTATCTAAAAGCACTGCTGATCTGAAGAATTTTTGATTTACTATTGATAAAAAAAAAAAAAAAGAGGTGAAGAGGTTTTTCTGCCAATAGGTTTTCTAGCTCTGAGGGCAACTTTGGAGCTCTTTGAGGCTTTTCCTCCCACCTCAAGAATTGTTCTATTATATGCTGTTCGATTTTTATTGGGAAAGTAATATTTGTAGCTGGTGATTAGAATACTTCTTCCTCAACCCTTCGGTTTGGTTTTGCACTGTAAATAAAATGGGATACCAGCTTTCTGTTAATGATGTCACAGCGACAGACTTTTGTAAACAAATTTGAATAATTTGTACTTGATACGTAATTTACAGATAACTTTTTTTAAAGCATTTTGAATCAGAACAACAATTATGGGCAAAGTGTCGGTAGTGGACAAAATGAGAATCCAGACACTGAATCAACATGGTTTCAGAACAAAAGGCGACAATGGAAGCTCAGCACTGTGAAGAAAATGTGTTGGTATGTCTGGGGAGCAAAGGAGTCCAGATAGAGATTTCGCCTTATCTTTTCAGTCAAACACCATGGACCCTAAGGCAGTATTTCGAAACTTTGGCCGGCGTTGGGCCGTGGATGGTGTCTGTTGATTGTTGTATAAAAAGATAAGTAACCGATTAGTGAATTTTCACACGGTATTTTTTGAAAAATATTCTGAGCATATTAGCCATATCTAGAAGAGGTTTTTTGCCTATGATGATTTAGAGGACCTCCTTATGTTGATATTATCAACGATAGTGTGTTCCTCTAGATTTTGAGGCTTTTCATCTACTTAAAAACACATAAATCAATTATTTGTGGATATTGAGTATAGCTTAATTTTCAATTGATATTTCTTGCATATCCTTGTTTGCTCTTTGATGGTGTTTTAGAGCAATTTTAGAGGCCTATCACAAGCTCCACTCAAAGCCACAAACAATTGCTAAACTCAAGGAAGCACTGCAGATGATCTCTTCACACATGTAGATATAAGCGTATACACTGACTTACAAGAATATTTCAGCAATCATTTTCTGGATTTTTAGAAAATTTATGATGTATCACTTTGCTTGCACATACTATACAAATTGTTATAATTGGATTAGCATATGTATTTCTGTTTTTTCAATCCAGGATTCCATAATCCTAGCCTGAGTTGAGGTACATTTTTGCATACTGTTATATATGATCATATTTGCACACAGCTATTTATGCCTTCATATATATGTTATATTACATTTGCATATTGCCATTTATGCTTTCATATACTTGTATCAAAATTTCCATTTTATTCTTTATACCATATACTTGTTAGACTGTTTTAATTTGGTGTTAAATTAGCTCTTCTGCACTATTTGCTGTTTATCATATTTTCCTTGTCTAGATCACTTCAATGTGTTCCTTCTAGTGACAGTTTATGTTCTAACTAGGAAAAAAGGCCCGTTTCTGAAACCAATGAAACGGGCACTAGCAAGGTATTGGCTTCCTGCAATTAATGTTTTGAAAGGGAGTGTTAGGAGAAATGTGTTGTCATGCTAATGAATAATTTACATTGTTGTATTTTGAGTAATATTTTTTTGTTGGTTTTCTGGTTTGTTTGTTTTTTTCTTTCTGTTGGTTGTGTATGTGGGTGTGAGTGAGAAATGGTGATTCTGCATGTTAGAGCTTGTGTATTAAGGGGGGTGGGGCTGGGAGTGTGTGTGTGAGTGAGAGAGAGAGAGAGAGAGAGATGCTGTCTCTCCATGGCAGAGTGTGTGTATATTTTTTTTTTTTTTGGGGGGGGGGGGGGGAGTTTGGTTGTGTGTGTGGGTGTGAGTGAAAGATGGTGATTCTCCATGGTTCAGCTTCTGTATTGTGTGTGTGAGGGGGGGGGAAGTGTGTGGGTGTGAGTGAGAGACAGAGATCTAGATTCACCGTGACAGAGTTTGTGTATGATGTTGTGGAGGTGGTTGGGGGGAGTGTGTGTGCGCGCGTGTGTGAGACAGAGATGTTGATTTTCCATTGTAGAGTTTGTGTATTAAGGGGGGTGGGAGGGGAGTGTGTGGGTGTGAGTGACAGGGATCATGTTTCTCCATGGCACAGTGTATGATGATTTGGGGGGGGGGTTGAAGGAATGTGTGTCTGTTGATTGTTCCTTGGAGAGTTTGTGTATGATGTGGGTGGGTGGTGGTGTTGGGGGTGGGGTGGGGAGGAGAGGGTGTCAGAGTTTGTGTATGATGTGGGGGGGGGGGGGGGGGGGGGGGGAACAGTGTAGCGGCGTGTGTGTGTATGTGTGTGTGAGTGTGGGCACTCACTTATTGGCTACAGTCACAGTCTCCTTTGTATTGCAAGCATTCCAAGTATGCATACCAATAGAAAGATGGTTTGCTTAAAAGTACCTTAGTGGTGTTTTCATGATGTAGTTTATGGAGATAGGATGAAAGAAATTAACATATTGTTGAAACTGCCTTTTATGCTGTTATAAGGTAAAATTATGTATAATCATACCTGATAATTTTCTTTCCATTAATCATAGCTGATCAATCCATAGACTGGTGGGTTGTGTCCATCTACCAGCAGGTGGAGATAGAGAGCAAACTTTTGCCTCCCTATATGTGGTCATGTGCTGCCGGAAACTCCTCAGTATGTCGATATCAAAGCTCCATCCGCAGGACTCAGCACTTAGAGAATTACACCCACGAAGGGACACTCTGCCCAGCTCACCACCGCCGAAACGGGGGAGGGGAATTAACCCAGCTCATCCCCACACAAGTGGGGGAGGGGAATCCGTCCAGCTCATCCCCGCGGAGCGGGGGAGGGACACCACACCCGCCGATGCGGGGGGATCTGGCTTATCCTGCAACCGCAACCGCGGGAGGAGCTGACTGACCCTAACACCGCCGAAGCGGGAGGGGTACAAAGCTGCCCTACAGCCGCACGAAGCGGGAGGGAGTGCCGGCAGAATTTATGTCTCAATCCAGCCCCGTAAAACGGAGGGGAGAGGAATGCAGCAGCTCACTGTAACACAAAGTCGTCTCAACTCTTGAAGAATCCAAGTGAAAGAAGAACTTGAACACGAAGTCCTCCTGAAGTAACTGAAGGCTAAACTTGAACTTAAAATTCAACCAGAATATAAACAGTACAGATATCTGGGAGGGGCTATGGATTGATCAGCTATGATTAATGGAAAGAAAATTATCAGGTATGATTATACATAATTTTACCTTCCATATCATCAAGCTGATCAATCCATAGACTGGTGGGATGTACCGAAGCAGTACTCACCCAGGGCGGGACATAGAAATCCCTGACCTCAACACTGAAGCTCCAAACCGGGCCTCCGCCCGTGCAGCCACAGTCAAACGGTAATGCTTGGAGAATGTATGAGCCGAAGCCCACGTTGCCGCCTTGCATATCTCTTCCAAGGAGACGGATCCGGCCTCTGCCATCGAGGCCGCCTGAGCTCTCGTGGAGTGAGCCTTCAGCTGGATAGGCGGCACCTTCCCCGCGGCCACATAAGCCGCTGCAATGGCTTCCTGGACCCATCTTGCCACTGTAGGCTTAGCAGCCTGCAGACCCTTACGAGGACCTGCAAACAGGACAAACAGATGATCCGATTTCCGGAAATCATTGGTCACTTCCAAGTAACTGATGATGACTCGTCTCACATCCAGATATTCAAGAGCGGAGTACTCCTCTGGGTAGTCCTCCCTACGAAAGGAAGGGAGACAGAGCTGCTGATTCACATGGAAGCGAGAAACAATCTTGGGCAGGAAGGAAGGCACTGTGCGAATAGTCACTCCTGCCTCAGTGCACTGCAGAAAAGGCTCTCGACATGAGAGCGCCTGGAGCTCGGAAACTCTTCTGTCTGAAGTGATAGCCACCAAAAAGACTGCTTTCAACGTCAGGTCTTTCAGAGATGCCCTCGACAAGGGTTCCAAAGGCGGCTTCTGCAATGCTCTTAGCACCAGGTTGAGATTCCACGCAGGCACCACTGAGTGCAGAGGAGGGCGCAGGTGATTAACTCCCTTGAGAAAGCGCACCACATCTGGCTGCGAAGCCAGGGAAGCACCCTTCAGGCGGCCCCTGAAGCAAGCCAGAGCCGCTACCTGGACTTTAAGGGAACTGAGCGACAGGCCTTTCTCCAGACCTTCTTGCAGGAACGCCAACACTGAAGAAATTGGAGCAGTGAAGGGAGAAAGTGAGCCTGCTTCACACCATGCTGCAAAGATACGCCAAACCCTGGCGTAAGCAGTAGAAGTAGAGCGCTTCCTCGCTCTCAGCATAGTGGCGATGACCTTGTCTGAGAAGCCCTTCTTCCTCAGACGCTGCCGCTCAATAGCCAGGCCGTAAGACCAAAGGGAGAGGGATCCTCCATCACCACGGGACCCTGATGTAACAGGCCCTGCTCACTGACAGCCGCAGAGGATCGTCGACTGAGAGCCTGAACAAGTCCGCATACCAGGGACGTCTGGGCCAATCCGGACCCACCAGGATTACCCTGCCGGGATGCTTTGCCACCCGGTCTAGCACCCTGCCCAACATGAGCCAGGGCGGGAACACATAGAGGAGCTCTTGTGTCGGCCACTGTTGGAGAAGAGCATCTACTCCCAGGGATCGAGGGTCCCGTCCTCTGCTGAAAAAGCGCGGCACTTGGCAATTGGCCGATGACGCCATCAGATCTAGGCTCGGCTGGCCCCAGCGCTTCGTGATGTCCAAGAACGCCTGAGCAGATAGTTGCCACTCTCCGGGCTCCAAGGTATGGCGACTGAGAAAGTCCGCCTTGACATTCATGACTCCGGCAATGTGGGCCGCTGAAAGCTGCTCCAGGTTCGCTTCCGCCCACTGGCAAAGACTCATAGCCTCCTTGGCTAGAGGGGCGCTCTGGTACCTCCCTGGCGGTTGATATAGGCCACAGCCGTGGCATTGTCCGACAGGACCCGTACAGGCTTCAACACGAGTACCGGGATGAACTCCAATAACACCAAGCGAATGGCTCTGAGTTCCAGGAGGTTGATAGACCACTTGCCTCTGCAGGAGACTAGAGCCCCTGCGCTGTCCTTCCCAAGCAGTGGGCTCCCCAGCCCATCAAAGAGGCGTCTGTCGTGACGACAATCCACTCCGGGGTCACCAGAAGCAATCCTGCAGACAACTTGTCTGTCTGCGTCCACCAGCTCAGCGCCTTGCGCACTGCTGGGTCCACGGGAAGGCGCACAGCATAATCCTCCGACATCGGAGTCCAGCGCAGCAGCAGAGATAGCTGTAGTGGTCTCATATGAGCCCTGGCCCAGGCCACTACTTCCATCGTGGCCGTCATAGAGCCCAACAGCTGCACGTAGTCCCAAGCCCGAATAGGAGAGGCTACTAGGAACTAGTCCACCTGAGCCTGAAGCTTGACAATCCGATTGTCTGGCAGGAACACTCTGCCCACTTGGGTGTCGAATCGAACTCCCAGATACACCAGGGACTGAGTCGGGCGCAGCTGGCTCTTCTTCCAGTTGATGATCCATCCCAGGGAGCTCAAAAGAGCAACTACCCGGTCCATAGCTTTGCCGCACTCTGCATAAGAGGGGGCTCGGATCAACCAGTCGTCCAGATAAGGATGGACTTGTACTCCTTCCTTTAGCAGGAAGGCCGCGATGACCACCATTACTTTGGAAAAGGTCCGCGGAGCAGTAGCCAACCCGAAAGGGAGGGCTCTGAACTGGAAGTGTCATCTCAGGACTGTAAAACGCAGAAAGCGTTGGAGAGGAGGCCAGATGGGAATATGCAGGTACGCTTCCTTGATGTCCAAGGAAGCCAAGAACTCTCCTGCCTTCACTGCCGCTATAACAGAGCGGAGAGTCTCCATGCGAAAGTGCCTCACTTTCCAGGCCCGATTGACCCCTTTGAGGTCGAGGATAGGCCGGACAGAACCTCCTTTCTTTGGAACCACAAAGTAAATGGAGTAACGTCCCTTGCCAATCTGATTTTTTGGCACCGGAACGACCGCACCCAGGCGGATCAGGTTGTCCAAGGTCTGCTGCACTACCACAGCTTGACCGGAGACTTGCAGGGAGAGAGTACAAACCCGTCTCTTAAGGGTTGGCAGAACTCTAGCTTGTAGCCGTCTCTGATGACTTCCAGCACCCACGCGTCTGAAGTTATAGTGATCCACTCGCCCAGAAACGAGGACAGCCGTCCTCCAATCTGCACTGGGGCGTGGACCAAGGCCCCGTCATTGGGTACGAGACCCTGGGGGAGGACCGGAGGGAGCACCTCCGGGACGGCGGTCTCTGCGAAAGGAATGCTGCTTGGGGGAGAAATTCCTCTTGAAGGAAGAGGGGGCAGAGGAACCCAACTTGCCCGGGCGGTATGGAGGTATCGGGACGAGTACTAACCCGAGCCCTGACCTCTGGTAATTTCTTGCCGTTAGACGTGCCGAGATCGGTCACAATTTTGTCCAGCTCGACCCCAAAGAGCAGCTTGCCTTTAAAAGGCAATCTAGCCAGGCGGGATTTAGAGGCGTGGTCAGCAGACCAATGTTTCAGCCAAAGCCACCGCCGCGCAGAGACTGTCTGAGCCATGCCTTTAGCTGAGGCTCTCCAGACATCATACAGCAAGTCTGCCAAATAGGCTAAGCCCGATTCCAGGGCCGGCCAATCAGCCCTCAAGGAATGATCCGAGGGGGAAGCCCGCTGCACCATAGTCCGGCACGCCCTGGCCACATAGGAGCCGCAAACTGAGGCCTGCAAACTTAAAGCAGCTGCCTCCAAGGACGACCTTAAGGCCGCCTCCAATCTTCTGTCTTGGGCGTCCTTTAGGGCCGTGCCACCTTCCACCGGCAACGCCGTTTTCTTAGTCACCGCAGTGATTAAAGAATCCACGGTAGGCCACAGATAAGCCTCACGTTCACTCACAGCCAAAGGATAGAGGCGGGACATAGCCCTAGCCACTTTAAGGCTCGTTTCCGGGACATCCCATTGAGCCGCAATTAAGGTGTGCATGGCATCATGCACGTGGAAGGTTCTAGGCGGGCGCTTCGTCCCCAGCATAATGGCAGAGCCAACAGGGGCTGGGGGAGAGACGTCCTCCGGAGAGGAAATCTTCAAAGTGTCCATGGCCTGTAACAACAGGTTGGGCAAATCCTCTGGGCTAAAAAGCCGCGCTGCAGAGGGGTCATCCGCTCCATCCGAGCGGGGATCTATCTCCTCCAAGGAATCCGCAAAGGATCGTTGGGAGACCTCAGACACGCTGCCCTCATCTACATCGGAGGAGACAAAAGTCCTCCAAGGCCTGGAAATCAACCCGAGGGCGTTTACCTCTGGGAACCTCAACCTCTTTATCAGAAGAGGGAGCAGGGGCAGCGTTTTGCATGAGGAAAGCCTGATGCAGCAGCAAAACAAACTCGGGGGAGAAACCCCCCAGACTGTGCACTTCCGCAGCCTGGGCAACAGCCCTAGACGCACTCTCAACCGGCGCTCGCAATAGCGGGGGAGAGACATGCTGCGCATCCAAAATGGCGTCCGGCGCGAAACTCCGTGAAGGAGCCGCGCGGGAAGAACGGCGCTTAACTTTAGCCGCTTTTGTGCCGTCGCCCAAATTAAGGGCGTTCATGGCATTAATGTCTCCAACCTCAAGGGCGGCCCCGAAGAAGCCGTCCGAGCCGCGTGGCCGGCCAAGATGGCGGAGGCGAGGAGCGGGGGATGGGCGTTTATGGCGGGAAAAAACCGCCACGCCGGAGGAACGACCGGGACATTCATCGGTCACTAAACTATCACCCATCAAGGGCGAATCAGGTTGTAAAACCCCCGCATCCCCTCTAGAAGCGCTCCAGCGATCTGGGGAGCGACCCTTTGCGCCCTCGCCCTCCGACGCCATTGCCACGAGGAGAAGAATCGGGGAATCCCCTGCCCGCTATAAAAAGGTAAAATTACCTGCTTGCCGCTCCGAGCTGTAACGAACTGGTGTCCCAGTGAGTAGCTGCAATGAACGTTTAAAGAAACGTCGAATTAAACGCCTTTAAAGACGTTTAAAAATATATATTTTTTTTTTTTTTAAACGGAGCCAGCGGGAGGGGGGAGAAAAGGAGGGACCTGGCACCACCAGGTTTGCACTTGCTCAAAAGAGCCCTCAACCCCAGGCCTCAACAAAACCTAAGGATTAGGCTTGGAGGCCTAGCCAGAGCTGCTGCTGTGTGTGACCACCACCTGCTGAGATAGAGAACATACTGAGGAGTTTCCGGCAGCACATGACCACATATAGGGAGGCAGAAGTTTGCTCTCTATCTCCACCTGCTGGTAGATGGACACAACCCACCAGTCTATGGATTGATCAGCTTGATGATATGGAATGGATCGTTAGCATGACAAAATCCCTGAAGCTAGATCTTTTAAAATCAGGTTTCCTCTCATCACGTTTTGGCAGCCCTGAAGCGTTGTCCCTCCGGCACAGGCGATTCAGTGAGTCAGCCTTCTTGCCAGTGTCGGGGCCTCTCCTCAGGTGTGTCCCACCTCATAACATTAGGTGGGATGTGCATGAAGAGAGACCCCGACGCTGGCAGAAGGCTATTTGAATCCGGAGGAAGAACGCTTCAGGGCACTGAAAATGACCACGCGGACTGCAGACAGAGAGTCTGCGGGTGAAAAGCGAAAGCTGTAAGACTTGTGGGGGGGGGGGGGGGAGAAAGAGGTGCCCAAGGAGGCCTTAATAGACAGGAGTGGAAGTGAGCATATGTAGTCCATTGTAAGCAAGGAAGCTGGTTTTGGTTAATCTGTTTCCACCCCTCCACCCCCCCCCCCCCCCCCCCCCGTGAAGTGCTGCACTGTTCATTTGTATAGTAGGATTACCCGCCCTCGACGTCATCACGTTTTGATGCAAGGGCAGGGCACTCACTGTTCCGCCCTCGACATTATCACGTTTTGATGCGAGGGCGGGGCAGAGAGAGATGGTGACAGACTGATGAACCTAACGGACCTTTCCAACCCTTTACTTCAGTGAAGCCACGGAGTCAGCTTCAGAACGTTGGAGGTGGAAATTATTATAGTAGATGTATTTATGCTTTTAGTCATTAGTACTCATTGTATTTGTCTTACCCTTGTTTGCCTTAGCATTTTCACCAGTGTCGTGTTTGCTAGCTCAACCTTTATTTTCCATTAATTTATTTTAACAGGTTTTATCTATCATTTAGACATATTTTTTCATTTTGTGATTATTTGTTCTCTGTATTTAGACTCCTGAGGCAGGCCCATTGGCCGAAACACAGCCGTGTTGAGTCTGTAGATTGATCAATAAACTCTATATTTAAGAGCATTGTCCAGTCCACTTTTTTGAGTCACCTTCGCTGTTTCTTGTGTGATTGCAAATCTACAAGGGTTTTGGTCTTCTGTGTATATATCGATAGCTGTTATGACACTCACACTTAATGGAAAAAAAGGACCTAGAGAGTTCTGTGTGTACAACTAAATACAAAGTCCAAGCCCCTCACTGGTTACTATAACAATAACTATTTTAGGGGGAAAGACCCCAGTGGCTGCATAAACTATATTAAAAAAAAATGAATAAATAAATAAGGTACAAGACCCCACATGGAATATGGTAAGCCTCACAATAGCTCCATCAACATCAGTCAAAACCCTCCATAATTTAAATTCAATACTTCATATAATCATAACATATAGAGTCTTTGTGGCAAACTATCAACTTGAAGAGATAAGTTGTCACTTCACTGAGTTTTGATAAACTTTGCCACTAAGACCTCTGATCTCAGAGCTAGCTCATCCATTCCTTGATTAAGAATACCATGCCACACTTGTGCTAAAAAAAATACCCAGAAGTACAGAAGCCTCTCCAAGGGTACCAGCTGACTCTTGGCAAAGTTCAATATCCAAATAAGGTGCTCAAGCAGGTGAACAACCTGGAAAGTCACCACCCTCAAAACTCTGCCTTGGAGTCAGCCCCAGTTAGCCAACCATCCAAATATGAATGGTTTAAAGGCACTGCTTGCGCAAGTAGGCTGCCACATCATGATCTTGGAAAATGATGATTTAGAACACAGCAGCACAGGAAGCTCAGTCCTGACTGCAATATGGTAGCTGACCACCAAGATCACAGACTGTAAGGTCTCCAATCTGAGAGGAACCCAAAGCAAGGCATTAACCTTGTTCAAATCTAACAGATGCCACAAGCAGCCCCATTTCTTGGGCACCACAAAATAGGATGCAAGTCTACCTGGCTGCTGGAATGAGGAAGGCTCCACTGCTCCTAACTAGAAAATCAATGACATGGACTCTGCCACCATGCCTTGAAAGGAGGCCCACAGGAAGTACTGAATTTAAATTATGGAGGTATTTGATCAATGATGATGGAGCTATTGTGAAGCTTACCATATTCCATATAGGGTCTTGCACTCTTATGGTTTATGCAGCTACTGAGGTCTTTCCTCCTAAAATAATTATTGTTATAGTAAACAGTGAGGGACTTGGACTTTGTATTCACAGCTATGGTTAAGTCAGCAGCCCGCTTGAGATCATCCTCTGTAGAGGAGACTTCTGGGCTGCAACCTGGTATTCGGACAACACATTCATATTGCACTATTGTTTGGAATAGAACTGCCAATGCAACTATCTGTTTAGTCAGATAATCCTTCAGAAATAATTTATGGTCTTGAATTCAGCTCCATCCCCTAGGCCCATTTCTTTCAGTTCCAGGCTGCTAAAAAAGGAAGGAAATGTAAATAGCAGGTTGCTGGTATTAATTCCAGAATTCCAATGGCCTTGCCTACTGTGGGCCCTTTTTTTGTTTAAGGCAGCCTGGTAGCTAGAGATTCCTAGTTGTAAGGATATTCTATCCTGTATGTCCTCAGAGAAAACAGTTACTTACCTGTAGCAGGCATTCTCCAAGGACATCAGGATGAATACTCTTATTCACCTGCCCACCTCACCATGGAGTTGATTTTCATCAGCTATACACTAGATTGGCTAGGTCCTACAACAGAAGGTGGGAAAGCACGTGCATACAAAGTGAATCTAAAATGTTGTGGAAAACAAGCTGGTATGCATTCCTCTACAGGCCCTATCAGATGATGTTACAAAGTTATAAAAGTATCCTGCTGTCCTCCGAGAAAAAAAAATTTATAGTTGAAAAAGTGAACACACCTGGTGTTAATTTAATCTGAAAATAAGGCACAGTAATTCTGATAAGTATGAATAATAAGCAAGCTAATCAAGGAATCCGTAGCTCAATAAAAAGTAAATCTCTACTGCAATGCTATGGTAAAATTATGTATCATACCTGACAATTTGCTTTCCATTAATCTTAGCAGATCAATCCATAGACTGGTGGGTTGTGTCCATCTACCAGCAGGTGGAGATAGAGAGCAATCTTTTGCCTCTCTATATGTGGTCATATGCTACTAGGAAATCCTCAGTATAGTCAATATCAAAGCTCCATCCGCAGGAATCACCAAACAGAGAATTACACCCACAAAGGGACACTCCGCCACCCAACCACCGCCGAAGCGGGGGGGGACACCAACACCCGTCGACACGGGGGGGGGGGGGGGGGAACTGGCATGTCCTGCTACCGCAAGAGGAGCTGGCTTAACCCATCACCGCCAAAGCGAGAGGGAAACAAAGCTACCCTACTACCGCACGAAGGGGGAGGGAGCACTGGCATAATTTAGTTATGAATCCAACCACCATCGAAACGGGGGGGGAAAGAAGCAGCACCTCACTGTAACACAAAGTCCTCCCAACTCCAGGGAAATCCAAGTGGAAGAACTTGAACTCGAAGTCCTCCTGAACAGGAACTGAAGTCTAAACTTGAACCTGAAATATAACTGAACTAGAACAAACAGTACAGATATCTGGGAGGGACTATGGATTGATCTGCTATGATTAAAGGAAAAAAAATTATCAGGTATGATACATAATTTTACCTTCCATATCATCAAGCAGATTAATCCATAGACTGGTGGGATGTACCCAAGCAGTACTCACCCAGGGCGGGACATGGAAATCCCAGAACGCAACACTGAAGCTCCAAACTGGGCCTCGGCCCGTGCTGCCACGTCCAAGCGATAATGCCGTGAGAAGGTATGAGCCTACGCCCAAGTCGCCGATCTGCAAATCTCCTCCAAGAAAATGGACCTGGACTCTGCCATCGAAGCCGCCTGTGCTCTAGCAGAATGAGCCTTCAGCTGGATAGGCGGCACCTTCCCTGTGGCCACATAAGCCGCCGCAATCGTTTCCTTGACCCAACGTGCCACAGTAGGTTTAGATGCCTGCAGACCCCTACAGGGGCCTGCGAACAGCACGAACAGGTGATCCGACTTCCGGAAATCGTTGGTCACTTCCAAGTATCTGATGATAACTCGTCTAACATCCAGGCATCTGAGAGCATGATACTCCTCTGGATAATCCTCCCTACGGAAGGAGGATAGACAAAGCTGCTGATTCACATGGAAGCGAGAAACAATCTTGGGCAGGAAGGAAGGCACTGGGCGAATAGACACTCTTGCCTCCGTGAACCGCAGGGACGGCTCTCTACACGAGAGTGCCTGGAGCTTGGAAACCCTCCTGGCTGAAGCGATTGCCACCAAAAAGACTGCTTTCAACGTCAGGTCCTTCAGAGACAGCCGCGATAATGGCTCAAAGGGCGGCTTCTGCAAGGCCCGCAGCACCAGATTGAGATTCCACGTAGGCACTATCGAGTGCAGAGGAGGTCGTAGATGATTAACCCCTTTGAGAAAACGCATCACATCTGGCTGAGAAGTCAGGGAAGTACCCTTCAGGCGAATCCTGAAGCAAGCTAGAGCCGCTACCTGGACCTTAAGAGAGCTGAGCGACAGGCCTTTCTCCAGACCTTCTTGCAGGAACGCCAACACTGAAGCAATTGGCGTTGTGAAGGGCGACAGGGATCCTGCCTCGCACCATGATACAAAGGTACGCCATACCCTGGCGTACGTAGAAGTAGAACGCTTCCGTGCTTTCAGCATAGTGGCGATGACCTTGTCCGAGAAGCCCTTCTTCTTCAGCCGCTTCCGCTCAAGAGCCAGGCTGTAAGACCAAAGGGGGAGGGATCCTCCATCACCACGGGACCCCGATGTAAGAGGCCCCACTCCGCTGGAAGCCGCAGAGGACTGTCTACGGAAAGCCGGATCAGGTCCGCATACCAAGGGCATCTGGGCCAGTCTGGACCCACCAGGACCTCTCGGCCTGGGTGTTTCGCCAACCGGCCGAGAATTCTGCCCAGCATAGGCCAAGGCGGGAACACGTAGAGAAGCTCCTGTACCGGCCACTGCTGGAGAACAGCATCGACCCCCAGAGATCGAGGGTCCCGTCCTCTGCTGAAGAACCGCGGCACTTGGCAACTGGCCGAGGTAGCCATCAGATCCAAGGTCGGTATGCCCCAGCGCTTCGTGATCTCCAAGAACACCCGAGCAGACAGTTGCCACTCTCTGGGATCCAAGGTATGGCGACTGAGAAAGTCCGCCTCGACATTCAGGATTCCCGCAATGTGAGCCGCCGACAGCTGGTCCAGAATCGCCTCTGCCCACTGGCATAACTTCATGGCCTCCCTGGCTAGGGTGGCGCTCCTGGTACCTCCCTGGCGATTGACATAGGCCACGGCCGTGGCATTGTCTGACAGGATTCGAACTGGCCTCAGTATCAGTACCTGAAGAAACGCTTGAAGCACCAACCGAATGGCCCGAAGTTCCAAGAGATTGATGGACCACTTCGCCTCCGACAGCGACCATATCCCCTGCGCTGTCCTTCCCAGGCAGTGGGCTCCCCAGCCCGTCAAACAGACGTCCGTCGTAACGGCAATCCACTCCAGGGACGTGAGAGACACACCGGCTGACAACTTGTCTGACATCAGCCACCAACTTAGCGCCCTTCTCACCACCGGGTCCAGGGGAAGGCGAACTGCGTAATCCTCCGCAACTGGAGTCCAGCGCTGCAGAAGAGAGTGCTGCAGTGGCCTCATATGGGCCCTGGCCCAGGGTACTACCTCCATCGTGGCCGTCATGGAGCCCAACAGTTGTACATAATCCCAAGCCTGAGGAGCTGCGGAGGCTAGGAACCGGCCCACCTGGGCCTGAAGCTTGAGGCTCCGGTTGTCCGGCAGGAACACTCTGCCCACTTGGGTGTCGAACCGAACACCCAGATACTCCAGGGACTGAGTCGGGAGCAGCTGACTTTTCTCCCAGTTGATAATCCATCCCAGGGAGCTCAGAAGAGCAATGACCCTGTCCGTCACTCTCCCACACTCCGCAAAGGAGGGAGCTCGAAACAGCCAGTTGTCCAGGTAGGGATGGACTTGAACTCCTTCCTTGCGGAGATAAGCTGCAATGACCACCATCCAAAATGGCGTCCAGCGCGTCACTCCGCGAAGGAGCTGTGCGGGAAGCGTGGTGCTTAAACTTTGCCATCTTCTTACTGCCGCCCAACTCAAAGGCAGCCATACCAGAGGCCATCCGAGCTGCATGGGCAGCCAACGTCGGAAGGGCGGACATCGGGGGATGGGCGCCTAAGGCGGAAAAGGCCGCCGACGCCCCAGCGGAGGAAAAACCAGCTAAATCAGCAAAGTCCGGAAGGGCGCCCAAAAAGGGCTTCTCTACCTCCAATCCCCGTGCCTCCCCACTAGCCGCGCGATCGCGGTCCGGGGAGTGCTTTTTCGCACCCTTACCATCCGATGCCATGAGCCACGAGGGAAACGTTCAGGGAACCCCCTGCCTGCTAGGAAAAGGTAAAATTACCTGCTTCTTGCTTCAAGCTGCAACGAATTGTGTCCCAGTGAGCAGCTGCAAGTAAATTTTTTTTTTTTTTTTTTAACGGAGCCAGCGGGAGCGGGGAGAAAAGGAGGGACCTGGCACCACCAGGTTTGCACTTGCTCACGAAGAGCCCTCAACCCCAGGTACTCAACAAAGCCTGTAAATAGGTGTGGAGACCAAGCCAGAGCTGCTGCGTGTGACCACACACCTGCAAGATAGAGAGAATACTGAGGATTTCCTGGTAGCACATGACCATATATAGAGAGGCAAAAGATTGCTCTCTATCTCCACCTGCTGGTAAGATGGACACAACCCACCAGTCTATGGATTGATCTGCTTGATGATATGGAACAACATTTCCACAGCATTTTCATGGGATGGAGAAGGTGAAATTTACTCTCGCCTGATAATTTCCTTTCCTTGAGTCATGCTAGACCAGGCCAGACTGACAGGTTGTCACCCTACCAGCAGACAGAAGACAGAAAATCTGAATTCTTTCAGTGACATCACCAATAAAGGGAGTGAGGAGGTAAGTAGCGGATTCTGTCAGACTCAAAGAACCTAGCTACAGGCATTTTGCTAGGCAGAAACAGGACCTCTTTCCAACTTAAAAGAACTGCCCTAGGTCTGAGGAGTAGCCTAGTGGTCAGTGCAGTAGACTATAAAAGAACTACCCTACTGCAGAATGCGGCCACAGGTGTGTGCCTGAAGGGGCATGACCACATAATGGTAACCGCAAAAAATTAAACTATATGGAATTTAGGCAATCGCCTAAGTAATACCAAATTACCTGTTTTTGACCTGCATATATAGATATACATATATCCTAGTTTGTAATATTATTAGTCCAGTAACCTAGTTTAACTGGTGCCCAGGAAGCTGCCTAGGCATGGCATTGCATTCCTATATATTACATTATTTTAGCTAATTAGTAAACTGCATTCTGAGCCAAGTCAGAGAAAAGGCCAGATTTCTCCCATTCCTTCCCATCTGGTAAAGAGAGTCCTCAGCCAAAAACCAGTTTTTCCATGCTAAGGAAAGAGGCCTCAGCCTTTTTCCATGCTAAGGAAAGAGGCCTCAGCCTTTTTCCATGCTAAGGAAAGAGGCCTCAGCCTTTTTCCATGCTAAGGAAAGAGGCCTCAGCCTTTTTCCATGCTAAGGAAAGAGGTCTCAGCTAAAAACCAGTTCTTTCCTACATGGTCAGGGATTTCCCTATTGGCTAATAGCCAACCTGGGATGGTCAGGGCTGAGGAATACCCTTGAGTGCCTTTGTCTATTCTGGCACCCCTTTCTCTTAGCTCTTTTTTCCATTCCACCAAAAAAAAAAAAAAAAAAAAAAAAAAAGAAGTAAAGAAAAAAGTCCCAGAAGAAACTAAAGGGCTCACCTAGGGTTACCACATGCGTTGAGGACATGTCCGGGGCGTCCGGCGGGTTGTGCCCGCCTGTTTGTCCAGATTTCTGGACAAGCAGGCGGGCGGGCGGCGCCATGGGTCTCCCCTCCCCTGACCTCCCCTTACTTACTTATCTGCCCTGGAGGTCTAGTGACCTCTTTGGGGCAGGAAAGAGCCCCCTCTTTCCTGCCTGGAGTGCTGCCTGCCCTGCTTTGCCCTGCATCCAGGATTCAAAATGGCCGCCGAGAGTTGAAGCGGCCTTGCGAGACTTCAACTCTCGGCTGCCATTTTGAATCCCGAGCAGAGATCGAGAAGGATGCAGGGCAAGGCAGCGCTCCGGGCAGGAAAGAGGGGGCTCTTTCCTGCCCCGAAGAGGTCACTAGACCACCGGGCAGTAGATAGTAAGTAAGGGGAGGGGAGGGGAACATGTGACCTGGGGGGGGAGGGGAGGTGATGAGGGAGGGGAGGGGAATATGTGACCTGGGGGGACGGGAATATGTGACGGGGTGGGGCGATGATGCAAAAGGGGCGGGGCATGGGCGAGATATGTGTCCTCTTTTTAAGAGGACAAAATATGGTAACCCTAGGCTCACCTCCTTCCACCTGCTAGAGACTTAGAATACTGAGTCTAGGGCCAGGTGGCCAAGGCTCTTATTGGCTCTCTAAAATCAGAATTCTCAGTCTTCGCCTGCTGGAAGGAATGCATAATCCATTAGTCAATTCCTGGACCGGTCCGGAGGGACACTAAGGAAGTGAAGATTGCTCCATCATCCGATCATTCAACCCATCTTCAGCCTTCTAGGCTAACCCCTTCAAACACTGAATGCACAGTGAAAAGGATCTAATGGCATAGTACACACCTCTCCTATACCATCTGTGGCACTTATACGACAAAGACTCAGTTTCCAGCGTCGTTTTTCAGTAGCTGATGGACTTTAAGCGCCCTTCCTGAGGCAGCCATGAAGGTGGCGAAACAAGGCGCTCTTGTTGGAGGGTCAGCGCCTTTCGTCGAATTATTTTTATTTTTAGTAAGGCTCCGGAGCCCTTGAGGGATTGCAGATCGTTAGTGGCCAGCATTCCTTATATCTCAACTTTGCAGGCTCGTTTTGAAGTTTCCATGTTGGGACAAAGCTAAGTATAAGAATTTTTTTCTTTTTGGATGCTTGGCCACGGGGGGCTTCTAAGTTTTCCTAACAGTGGGCAGGTTTGGGTTTTTTCCCCTACTGCTCTAGTGCTTGAGTTAGTTTGCTTGGGGCTCTCTTCTCCCGAGGGGTTTCCTAATAGGTAGTCTGGTTCTGGGTTGGGGTTAGCGTAGGTAGGTGAGGTTTAGGTGTTCCTTTTACAGTGTCTTTATATACAAGAGGGGAGGACAGTTTTTTAACCCATACGGTTTTCTCATTTAGGATGAGTTTTTTCGTTTGGGCTTTTTTTCTCTTCTCCTTTCTTAGTAGGAACCTATGATAGTAATTTACTCCTGTATATACAAGGTGTTACAAGTACTTTGGTATGGTCCCTTGTTGGAGGTTTGAGGTTCCATTTGTTAGATAAAGTTTGTAAAGGTTGGATTTTTCCTCCTGTTTAAGGGACACTTTAAAACTTGCTACATTTCTACTTCAAGCTCCACTGATCAGTTTCTAATAGTACACACATCTGTCATCAGGTTTCTGAACAGATGTCAAATACAAAAATTTGCCAAATGACAGTGTGCTCTGCTCCTGACCGTTTCATATGACCTGAACAGACTAGGTGGCATAAGTGGGTCAGAGCCTTCTTAGAAAAGCTTTAAAGCATCTTGATTTAATGTACCCAGATAACTGCTGCAAATTGGTTACACTATTTTCTACAGAAATATTTGCCATAAAGCCAGCTAAATGAAAGACTAATTCATATGTTTCACTACAATTATCAAATTCCAACTGTAATTTTACATCATGGCAAATATTAAGAGTAAAGAACAAAATTCAGCACTCTAAAAGATCAAAAATTATATTTTGTTCTGACCACTGAAGGGAGTCTTTAATCTATAAGGAATTTAAACAAATGAAACCTCAACTGCCACAGAAGGTCTACGTTGATGACCATTCAAAGACTATAATCATTGGTTTCAATTAAAGCACCAATAAAGTAACAGTGAAAAAAAAAAACTCCAAAAGATGGAGAGAAAAAAAAAACACTGTTACAAAAAAAAAAAAAAAGATGCTATAAAGTTATCAAAACAAACGGCTGTCTCTTCACTATCAATGTTGATTTTGAGCTGTCCTCTGTGCACAGAAAAAAGCCAACTTAGATTAGGAGGTGTGCTTCATGCGAATATTCAATGCTCAGTATTTAATTTTTGATCTTTTAAAAAACTTTATATGATAGCCAGAATTCTGATAACTAGATTGAAAGTTAATTTAGCATCAACTGATATGAAGATATGGATATAGGCTTGTGAACAGATAAATTAAATATACCTGATGCCTCCAGTTCATCCTGACTACACGACAAATCATCCAGACAGAGATCAATTAAGAGGACATGACCAACATCGGTAACGACAGCTGCCACACCGAAGAACCACCGCACACACTGGTGTAAGTGTTGAGTACTGGCACTAGCACCTCCATGGTCTATTATGGGCTCAATCGCAGTTACCTGTAAATGCAGAAATGTATACAGGAGAATACTTTAAAAATGGCTAACACAGCCCCCTCCTCTAATACAGCAAAACACTGAAAGATTATGTAAATATCAGCTTTGGAAGATAATGAAACCAAATTAACATACCTGAAAAAACACTATTTCTAATCTAACCAACTAGGAGTACAAAGATTACATTCATTCATACTTTTTTTTTTTTTGGCAAAATTTCCTATACCGCTCTAATTGACAGACAGGGCAGAGCAAAGCGATGTACAGGCTACAACAGAAAATATGAAAGGAACTCAATTACCCTACTGTATGTCACACTGCATTAGCCACCATGGAAGCAAAAGGAATTTTTAAACTTTGTTCAATGATTTATCTGATTTTGTATGGAAATTTGTCAGAATATTTAAATCAATGAATATTACTACCTAAAATTAGGAATAGGAGCCTAGCAGGCAATTTTTTGGAACTGTCATTCCCTTCCCCCAAAGGTATTAGATTCAGGTCATTACACGCACTAACATATTTATCCACAAAATGTTGGAATGATTTACCGATTCAGATAAGGACCACTACTTATTATAGCATGTTCCACAAGCTTTTAAAAGCTTATTTAAAAGGTATGTTTTAGGGAATGTATAACAATGACTCTTGGCATTTTATTTATTAGGTAATATCTAAGTTCTCTTCTTTTTGTCTCAATTTTACTATGTATTTCTGATGGATGTACTCAATTTCTTGATGAAGTCGCATTGAACTCTGTAAGGGAATATCAGCCATTAATAAGAAATAAAGAAATAAAGTAAAATATAGGAAAGCATACCAATCACACCAAGAGACAGGTAGCACTAAAACAGTAGACAAGGGGAGAGAAAGCTAAGGGGGGGGGGGGGGGGGGGGGAAACCAAACACATAAAACAGGTCAGAGACAAAATAGGTTTAGCTGGTGGCTTCAATCAGCTTGTTTCTCCAAAGGCTAATTGGAAAAGCCAAGTTTTTAGGTCGGCTTTAAAGTTCTTGAAGGAAAGATTGCTGCGGAGAGAGAGGGGGAAACTGTTCCAAGTGTGTGCAAGAAAGAAAAAAGCTCTATGCCGTGTAGATTCCAAACAGGCACATCTGGGACTAGGCAGAACTAAGCGGTGGATCCCAGCAAGGCAATAAGGAATGGTTAGACAGGAAAGATAAACGGGAACATCCAGTCTAAGGGCCTTGAAGGTAAGTGTTGCAATTTTGTATGTTATTCTTTGTTCAACGGGAAGATAGTGATATTGTTTCAGTAGGAGAGAGGTGTGGTCAAAGTGACATAGTAACCCGATGGCTGTGTGCTTGAGTGTTTGAAGTTTCCTGAGGGGCCCTTTTCCTAAGCAGCAGTAAGCCCACCGCGGGCTTGCTGCGCGCCAATCCAGAACTACTGCATTTCCAGCGTTACAAAAATGTCTCATTTTTGTAGCACCAGAACTTAGCTGGCGGTAATTGAACAGCACCACACGCTGCCCGATAACGCCAGGTTAGTGTGGGAGCCCTTACTGCCATCTCAATTGGTGGCGGTAAGGGCTCCCCATCGAAATGGCCATGCAGTGAGTGCTTCACTTACCGCATGGCCATTTCTTTTCCCCCAAAATGGGAAGCCTTTTACCCGTTGTGGTAAAAGGGGTCCTCAGTACGCGTCAAACACATGCTGATGCGCAGGCCCCCTTTTACTGCATAGTAAAAGGACCCCCTATTGTGTTATGGGGTAAACCAGCATACACAACGTTGCCGTAGTCCAGACGGGAAGTGAAAAAAGATAAGTAGTGCATGGAAGTGTTGGGTATCAAAGAGATGACTACTTGCACGTAATTAGCTAACTTTAGTTAAGTGTGAAATTTGTGGCAGGAAAAAGAGAGGAGTCAAGAATATTACCTAAATAATGAAAGCTAGATACAGGCATAATGGAAGTGCCAAACAGTGTAATGGGTGAAGGAAGGGACAGAGGTGTATGGGAGAACCAACAGGTGACAATTTTGTCAGGACTGAGTACTAATTGATGGTCCCTTAACCAGCTAGCAACGGAGACAAGGCAGGCTTGTAAAGCAGCAAAGGAAGGAGAGGAGGGGGAGGTGGGGTATAACAAAAGAATGTCAATGGCGTACAAAAACAAATTCCGAAAGACTGGAAAAGAACAGCGAGAGGACTCAAATAAAGGTTAAAAAGGAGGGAGAGGACAGGATCGAACCCCGAAGTACTCAGTGCAATTCTCTCCATTCACATGGTATTGGAGAGAATGACCTGGAATGTGCAATGAGCAAGAAGAGCTGAACCATGAAAGAACTGCACCAGAGATGCCTAAAGTAGATAGATGTGTGGGAGAGAATGGTTAACCACGTCAAAAGCAACGGAAAGGTCTAAAGAAACGGCTAAATACAGTGTTATGTTGATCAAAGTGGAAGTGAAGTTCACCGAGGAGAGCTGCCATGATGGTTTCTGTACATTGTGCCCCAAATCCTGATTGGCTTTTTTTTTAGAAAAAGATGTGAGCTGAGTGAACACTATTTTTCCAGAATTTCAGACATAGCAGAGGTTTGAAACAGGATGGTAATGATTAGGAATAGTGGGGTCCATGGCGGTTTTTTTTCAAGACGGGATACACAATGGCCTTACTCCAGAGATCAGAAACCTGACCAGAGGATAGGCTTAGATTAAACAAGGATAGCAGAATTGAAAGTAGGCCTAGCTCAGGTGTCTTTAGCCAAGATGACGGAAAAGTATCACAGGGGCAATAAGGAGAAATTAGGTCCTACCTGCTAATTTGCTTTCCTTTAGGCCCTCCGGACCAGCCCAGAATGACTGTTGGGTTGTGCGCACCTACCAGCAGGTGGAATCTGAGAAGACTGATATTGAGCTAGGCAATAAGAGCCCTGCTCAGCTCCCTGGAAACCTCAGTATTCACATACATAAAGCACTAGGAAAGATAGAAACCAGACATCTCTGCACCAATCGGTTCACACAGCCACGTACAAAGAGACCCTGCTGGCCACTGTTGAAAAGTTTGACTATTCCAAACTGAGTCAGCAACATCAGTAAGGTACTTATGCGTAACCGCATAGCAATGCTTGAGTAATTGGTCTCCCTGCGAATATACACATATATAAAATATATACACACACATATATATTTTATTTGATGTTTTAAATCAAAGAGCTTCCCACAGAGACAACAGCAAAAGGAACTAATATAACCAGAAACCACCGACCAGAACCACCTAGCAGCCGAACCAAACAAAAAAAAGATACAAAATAGGGAGCAATCTGGGCCAGTCCGGAGAGACTAAAGCAAATTAGCCGGTAAGACCTAATTTCTCCTTCCTTAGCGTCCCTCCAGACTGTTGGGAAGTACAGAGCAGTAAATCACAGGAGGGACCAAAACTACTACTACTACTACTACTTAGCATTTCTATAGCGCTGCCAGGGTTACGCAGCGCTGTACAAGTTTAAACACGGGGAGGGAAAACAGAACCACTGTCGCAACCCCCCTGAATGAAAATCAAGGCTCGGCGCACCTGGACATCTCCTATATAATAATTCGTCGATCTGCGTCCCTGGATGGCTGTCTGGCTGGGTTCGTAACCGTATGCAAATGAGGTATACGTCATTGGCTTGCCTCCAGCCTTCCCTTCCCTCTCAGTGTCCCACCCTCGCGGAAAGAGAAAATTAGGGCGGGATACAGAGAGAATTAAAAGGAAGGCTGGAGGTGAGCCAAGCCTGCCGCTTTCACTGACACCGCTGCGACTTCAGGTAAAATAAAAGTTTTAAAGGAAGGGCGGCAGGAAAGAACGGAGTGTTGTTGTGGGAGAAGAAGGTGCTCAGGTAAGGGCTGGGGTTGAACTGGAACTCGGGTGCTTAAAAGGGGGGTAGGTGGGGGCTGGGGCGAGTCACTGGACATGGAAGGGAGAATCGCTGGACATGGATGGGAAGGGAGGGGAGAATCAGTGGACATGGAGGGGAGGGCAGGAGAGAGACAAGAAATCGCTTAGACGACAGCCTTCCTAGGGCCCGTTTCATTTTTGGAGACACAGGCTTTTTTTGCTTGTCTATTCAATAATACCAAACAATCAAAGATGCCTAGGATACCCAAGTGCTACAATAACCAAACCTAGAATAACTCTCACTACAGACACCAAAACTCAGACGAAACTGAACCAAGGAACCTTTCAAGTCACCAAACAAGGGTCCCGAGATACCTCCTGTAGAAAAATGCTGTCACTTGCGCTCAGTGAAATACAGGCCAAGGGCTCAGGCTTAGAGCTAGGCCTGTAAAAATCATAAGACATTTCACTGTAATGAAAGCTGAATGAGGTAATTAAGAGCAGATGGAGGGAGGGGGAATCTGTTCTATAAACAATAGCTGGACTGGCACTAGCAAGGTCATGGGCAAAGATGTTTTGGCTAAAAGCAGATAGTAGTGGGTCAAATGAAAAAAGAGCAAGAACATCTGGGGGGGGGGGGGGCTGGAGGGAACTTGGAAGCATGTAAGAATCTATGTTATCAACTGATAATAGGCAAAGACTGCTGGTGAGAAAAGTGAGGGTCCATAGGAATGAATGGTACAAGAAATGTATAAAAAGGCAGTCTGCTAGGGTATGGGGGCAGAAGGCAGAAGAGAGAAGGCTGACTGCACCTGCTGCGTGTCCCAAAGCGCTGTTCCACCGTGTTCCAGATATGAATGCCTAATTGTCTGTACTGCCTTTGGTAAGATACTAAAACTATATTCCTATATCCACTGAATCCCGGGTGTTTAAGTGCCCAGACTGTGTAAAACAGTCTGAGCAGATACGAGGTCAGAGTAGTTCATTATTTAGTGGGAACACGCAATTATTTACACACTGAGCCTCGTTCCTCTCCTCCCTATCTTGCAGAGGCAGCTACCACCTAGTCCACACTGCCAACTCACTAAAGAAATTAAGTTTCTGGAAACCAAGAAAGCACCTAAAGCAACAAGGACCAAAGACTGGAAATATAAAAGGACGACCAGACTTTCTAAAGAAAAAGAAACCAGTGCACCTTACCTCCGCACAGGCCCCTCACATAGACAGGAGAACCCAGAGAGAGAGAGACCCCAACTGGGACCCCCAACTTGCCGAGGAAAAGGCCCGAAAGCCAAAAAAAAATATTGTGGGCATTGGAAGGTCCACTACAGAAAAAGGAGTCAAGTCCTCTCAGACGTAAGAGACAACCCATGTAGAAATCTCACAACCTCAGAAAGATTCGCCAAGGGCCACCCCAAGGGGTATCCATAAAGAATCTAGGTCTAGGAAACCAAACCTAAAAAGAGCCTCTCGTTCCACCCAAAAAAAAAAAAACGCCTAACTACATACAGGAACCTCTCTGGCCCACGAGGAAGGCCCACAGCCCCTCAAGACAGTCGCCCGCCAAACATAAAATAGGAATCCATGCCATTGGCAAGCAACTGAACCTGCTGCTCTGACAGATGAAAATAGAAATACAGCTGCCTCACTGACCAAGCACCGCCGCAAAACTTCTATTGTCACAGATGGGTCATTCCATGTCAAGTGGTCTGGTGGTCCCTGCGCGACCATCACGGATTTCGATGAAATTTTCTGTGAACATTCATACATGCCCCCAATTAACATTGGTAAAATTTTACGTTCGCCGATGCAATACTTGCTGAGACATAGTAATGTGTTTGACCCCCATATTGCAGCCTTCTATGGTATGACTCCGAGATTTCAGCAACTTTGAGACCCTGTATCTCCGGCAATATTTTGTTGAGAGAAACAAAACTTGGCCATCTTGTACAACTTTTTGCGCTCTATTAAACAAAATAATAAAAAAAATCTTCATGAGCGATTTCCATGAAGAAAATTTGGAGCAAACTTGGTCTGAAAAATTTGCGGCACGAAAAAATTGTAAAGTTTGGCTTTTTATATCTCTGGAATTAAAGGTGTGATAAACGTGAAACTTTGCACACAACAACTTATCAACACAAGGTTTTCGAATATAAAATGTAATTCTCCTAATATTTTCCATTAGTTCACAAATTGAGTGTAAAGTTGATGATTTTTAGCCCATTTTTACAAAAAAAGACCTTCTGGAAACTCTTTTTAACTAGGAAAAAAGGCCCGTTTCTGAGCGCAATGAAACAGGCGCTAGCAAGGTTCTATAATGGTAGGGCCCCCTCCCTCCAAGCTGCTTGCCTGCCTCCGAGTGACCGTTGGACGTTGTTCGTGGTTCACTCTGTGTGGGGTTTTTTGTTTTTTTGTTTTGCTGCGCCTCCGTGCCTGTGCCGTTTTCATTTCGGCCCTCGAGTGTCATTGCTCCGCCCTCGACATCATCACGATTTGACGCGAGGGCGGTGCAGGCACTCATGGGCACACCGGATATCTCGGGCGCCTCAACTTCCGTGGAGCCTTCATTAGAACGTTGGGGTTGCCTTTTATATATAGAGATCATTTTCATTAGAAAGAGCATGTTTCAAACCCCTTAAAAAAGTAGGGTTGGTTTTTCATCGCTGGCATATAAGGCCCTAGAAATAGGGACAAAGTTGAGGACATTGCAATACTTCAACATGCATTTTTCTATAGTGTGTTTACTTTCCATTTCTGCTGAAGTTTAAAGTGTATAATTCATTTTTTGTATGCTATATAAATCTGTTAGTCTACTAGCGGTGCTTCTATACTAATGACATTCGTTAAATATTCTGTAAGTACTTTATTGATGCCGTGCATTAGCATGTTTCAGCTATAGGATTTTGTACTGTGCAGATGTAGTTGTATGTTTCTGTCATAACATAAGAATCTTTATAACTTCTCTTTTTCAGATTTGCATTAATTTAATACACTTACTTCATATTATTAATTATTGCGATTTTGCTTAATATGCGAAAAATGAATGTCAAAGAGTCAACTGACAATCCCACTTTGCCCATTTGCGTTGTCGTCAACTTGCCACCATGGTTCATTTTATTCTAAAGAAATTGGGCTGCATTATGTGCACAGCTTGTCCGCCAATGAAAAAATGCTCATTACTCGGCGATCGGAGGTTGAGTTCACAGACGACCAAATCTACCTGCATCACAAAGCGATGTATTTGGAAAAGTACGAAATGAAGCAAAAGTCGTGCTGCAACCCATTCAACAAACAAAATCACATAGTTAAACATGGACTGTTGAAAGTCGATCTAGCCATGTCCAATGATTTGAAAAAATTGAAAACAAATGTGAAGCCGAGCCAAAAACTGTGTTCCAAGTGTAAAGCCAAATATGTTTCTATGGTCAAAAGCAAGGCAAAGTCATTGTCATCAGAAAATTACGATATGGACATTTCAGACACTCTTGATCAAAGTTTGACTGATTTGGGGACTTCTCCATTAAAAATTCAGAGATTGGCCAGTAGGGATAAAACTGGATATGTGAAATGAAAAATTGAACGCGTGCAGAAAGTGGTAGCAGAAAAAATAATGGTAGCCGCTGCAGTATCAGCCGAAGATATTGGACAAACTAGCAAGTCGGCTGCTAAGGAATGCCTGTCATGCCAAGATTACACTGACCTAATCGAAGATGTGAAAACAAAAATTAAAATATCCAACAGATCCATGAAAATTCAATTATTAACTTTGGCCCCAAAGAGTTGGTCAATACCAGTGACAGCAAAAACGTTTAGCGTTTCAGAACGTATGGTTAAAACAGCGCGAAAATTAAAGCAAGAGAGAGAGGCATTTGTGCACTACCGGATGCAAAAGTTGGCAAACTGCTACCAAAGGCAATCGCCAACAAAGTTCGAGATTTCTACGAGGATGATGAATTTAGCAAGATGTGCCCTGGTAAAAAAGATTTTGTTTCTGTTCGGCTTGATGGCATCAAGGTTCAAAAACAAAAGCGGTTGCTGTGCAATCTGAAAGAACTGTATGTAGCATATCGAAACAAATATGGTGCTGAAATTGGTTTTTCCAAATTCTGTGAGCTCAGACCAAAGTGGTGTGTTACTGTCGGTGTCTGAGGCACACGTTCCGTCTGTGTCTGCACCATCCATCAGAATGTTAAGCTTATGCTACAAGGTACCAAAATTAAAGAAGACTACAAGATGCTCATGGGAAAGGCAGTTTGAGATCTGGACGCCAAAGATTGTATGTTGCAGCGATGCCAAAACTGTCCTGGTGAAGAGGCACTGATAGCATATTTGGAAGAAATATTTGAGGACTGGGACTCAGAAGAATCTATAGAATTCAAACAATGGGTTCATACTGACCGTGAAACGCTCGAAACACATGTTCTCACTGTTGACAACTTTATTGAAAAACTCGCTAGCAAAATTTGGAAACTGACTGGCCACCACTTCATTTCAAAACATCAGAGCGAATATTTGAAGTCATTAAAAGCTGGCCTAAAAGAAACCGAACTTATCGTACTGATGGATTTTGCGCAGAATTACTCGTTTGTTGTCCAAGACGCTGCTCAAGGCTTTCACTGGGAGAATTCACAATGCACAGTGCATCCATTCGCCACTTATTATATCAATAAAGATGGTGTGCTGCAAACTGTCAACTGCTGCATAATTTCTGATCATATGCAACATCATACGGTTTCCATGCACATGTTCATTCGGAAGTTGATCGAGTTTTTGATGAATAAAAACTAAGATTACAATAATATACTACTTTAATGAGAGTTCAGTAGCACAATACAAAAATTACAAAAATTTCATCAATCTGTGCAATCACAAGAATGATTTTGAAATTGAGGCCAAATGGAACTTTTTTGGCACGAGTCACGGCAAGTCACTATGTGATGGAGCTGGTGGCACGACTAAACGTTTGGCTGCTCGAGCCAGCCTCCAGTGACCATTAACCGACCAAATACTGACACCAATAGATCTGTTTAACTTTTCTGACAAAAACATTCATGGAATTAAATATATGTATTTTCCGACTGAAGAAATCCAAGAAAACAGGATGCTGCAAGAAGGAAGATGGAAAGCTAGCTGCACAATAGCTGGCACAAGAGATCATCACCAGTTTGTGCCAGTTGATTCGAATTCTGTCAGCAAAGTTTCAAATGACACGATTAACTTTGTGGCCAAAATTTCCGATATCGCCGATCCTAATTTAAAATTGGCCGAACTATTGCCTGGTTGTTATGTTGCCTGCATTTATGACAATAAGTGGTGGGTAGGCAACGTTGTAGAAATTTCCATCGAACAAAATGATGCATTGGTAACATTTATGCATCCACCAGGCCCGGCTCATTCATTTTATCGGCCTGAAAAAAAAGATGTTTGTTGGGTTCCAGCACAACATCTTATTTGTGTGCTTTCAGTGCCATCAGTTACGTCTGAGATAGAGAACATACTGAGGAGTTTCCGGCAGCACATGACCACATATAGGGAGGCAAAAGGATTGCTCTCTATCTCCACCTGCTGGTAGATGGACACAACCCACCAGTCTATGGATTGATCAGCATGATGATATGGAACTAGGGCCAATACTGGGCAGACTTGTATGGTCTGTGTCTAATATATGGCAATCTGGTTTAGGATGGGCTGGAAAGGGCTTAGACAGCAACTTCAGTGCCTGGAACATGAGGACAGTGCTGGACAGACTTTTACGGTCCGTGTCCCACAAGTAAGACAAACAGACTGGAGTGGGCTTCGACGGCAGCTCCAGCAGTTGGAACTTAAGGATAGGGCCAGATAGACTTCTATGGTTAATGTCCCAGAAACACCAAAGAAAGAACATAATCAAGTATATAATATCACACTCATTTGTTTTAATCATGAATGAGTGTGACTATTGGGCAGGCTGAATGGACAGCTCAGTTCCTTATTTGCCATCACTTACTAAGTTACTATTAATCCTCTTTGCTCCTGGGCTGATGCGCAGACCTGTTGATTGAATTACATCCTCTGCTACCAAATGTTTATAGTGGAGTCTGTTCTTACATGGCCACCTCTGACAACCCAGTCTCAGAGAGAGCTGTAATTATGTGGGAATTATTTCTCTGATATATCTACTTACCATAAGAAATATACAATTTGGAAATGTGGGGCAAATAGGGTTTCTACCTCCTTACATCCACCCCAAGATACTGTGATAGAAAAGACAGAAACTGTGTTCTTTTTAGAGGGATAGTCTTTATTCCAATATAGATGATAAAGCAATCAGGCAATAAAGTAATTAGGCAAAGTAATCAAAGTAATTAGGCTAGGCAAAGTAATCAGGCAGTAACAAATGACAGCATTTGTTAGGAGAGGGAGAGAGAGAGACAATAAAGAGTCACTCAGTTGATCATCTCACCCCTCTGACTACACAGAATACAACAGCCACTTATACACTCTTTTGCACAATGCATTGGTCAGCAATTCTCTTCCAAATCATACAACCTTGCAACTTCAGCTAATTTCTTTGTTACATCAGCTAATTCCTGTCTTACTTTATTGTTTACATAAAATGGAAAAACACTATCTGAATGTTATGGAATACAGAAGTCCAAGGTTTCTTTCAAAGGAGATTACAGTGCTATTTGTTTACAGGAATTTCCCTAGGACCCAGGTCTTATCATAGTGTTATCTAAAATCTCAACACTTCTTCGCCTTCAAACCATGTGAAGTAGTCTCTGTGGCACCAACTCTGTCAGGAAGGGTGGAATACTGCTCTTACCAGTCAGCCTGACCCAGAATTTACAGTTACAGCAGAAAGTATAGGAACAGCTACACAGAATGCTGAAGTCAGAGCTTTTAGCCAGAAAGATGCAGCTGTCAGGCTTCTTAAGTTTCAGCCTTTAGACATGCAGTTCATGGGTCATAATCTGACTTGTCATTGTCAGAAAAGAGCAAATCAATTCACAGAGGCACGAGCATCAAATGTCACCTGACATACTGGCGCATGCATGTGCCAAACTCTCAGCACACAGTGCCAGTGAATCAGAGACAAATCTTACATGTGAGCATCAGAGTGTTCCAAGTTCCAGCTTCCGTTCCTTCCTTGCCTACAGTGCTGTGGCTCAAATCCAGAGAGAGAGGCAGAGAACTGGCAGGGATAGGTTAAATTCTTGTGGAGATGGGTGGGGGATGGATTGCAATGGGTTAAATTCTTGTGGGGAAGGGTAAGATTCCAGTGGGGACGGGTAAGATTCCAGCAGGGACAGGCGGGGATGGGTACGATTTCTGTCCCTGTGCAACTCTCTACTCCGAAGACAGACAGGAAGGATTTTGGATGCTGTTTCCATATGATCCTGGTTCCTGGCTTCTGACTTGTATGCTGTATTCCTGATTCCTGCTCAACTTAATCCTGTGAGATACATTGATCTATAGTATGCAAATAAAAGCTAAGTTATTTTTCCTACATTAAATGTCTGAGTGTTATCTGCACATATCTCTGGGAAACTTAAAGAACTGTAATAGACACGGAGAGACAGTAAAGACTACAAGCAGTAAAGAGCTTACAGCGGGCTACCTCATGACCCAGATTGGAAAGACAGGATAGGCTGTAGCTGAGAGCTTGTTGTAGAAGCTGTCTAGCAGGCAGGCCATAAACGCTGTGGGTTAGTTGCATGCAGAGCTCACTATCACACAGAGACTACCATTACAAATTCCTTACCCATACAAAACATCGACAATGGATGCATCTAAACTGAGTTGGGGAACTCATGTAGATGGGCTTCATACAAGGTCAGCAGTCCTCCCAGAGGCCTGCGACCAATGGGAAGCCAGGGTCCACTGGGCTGGTCTCAAATGGAGATGTACCATGGGTGTCACATGGAGTGGACACCATGTGGTCTAGCAATCTCAACATCTACTGAGCCATGACATGCTGGCTCTGGAGGACCTGAAACATAATGTAGAATGGGGAGTCTGAACACTGATCTTGGAGAAAGGCCCGGGCCTGAACTGTCTCTGATAGGGCTCCAATAAACTACAATCTTTGGAAAGGGAGTAGGTGGCACTTTGGATAGTTGACAACGTCGTCTAGTAGCTCCAACACCCAAATAGTTCTGGACATGAATTCTTGATCTCTTCCCTTTAATATGCTCTTCACCAGCCAATCATCCAGAAGGGAAACACGAACTCCCAGTCTGCATAGAGAAGTTTGTAAAAACTATGGGAGTCAACACAAAGCCAAAACAGACAGATGTAGAAATGTTATCAGAAATTAGGGAGGCTAACAATAATAATGGGTGATTTTAGTTACCCCGATATTGACTGGGTAAATGTAACATCAGGCATGCTAGGGAGGTGAAATTCCTTGACAAAAATCAAGGCCTGCTTTATGGAGCAGCTGGTACAGGAGCCGACAAGAGAAGGAAAAATTCTAGACCTAGTCCTTAGTGGAGCGCGTGATCTGTTGCGGGAGGTAATGGTGCTGGGGCCGCTTGATAACTGTGATCATAATACGATCAGATTTCATATCGACTTTGAAGTACACACTGGAAATTCAATACATTAGTGTTTAACTTTAAAAAAAGGAGACTATGATAAAATGAGAAGAACGGTGAAAAAAATAAATAAATCTTAGCAGCTGCGAAGGTCAAATATTTACAACAGGGGTGGATGCTATTCAAAAATACCATCCTGGAAGCCCAGGCCAAATATATTCCATGTATTAAAAAAGGAGGCAGGAAGACCAAACAATAGCCAGCACAGTTAAAAAGTGAAATGAATTAAGTTAGAGCGAAAAGAAAATCCTTCAGAAAATTAAAGAAGGAATAGACTGAAAATAATAAGAAACAGCATAAGGAATGTCAAGTCAAATGTAAAGCTCTGATAAGGAAGACAAAGAGGGACTTTGAAAAAGGAGTGGAGGAGTGGCCTAGTGGTTAGAGTGGTGGACTTTTTTGGTCCTGGGGAACTGGGTTCGATTCCCACTGCAGGCACAGGCAGCATCTTGTGACTCTGGGCAAGTCACTTAACCCTCCATTGCCCCAGGTACAAATAAGTACCTAAGCCGCATTGAGCCTGCCATGAGTGGGAAAGCGCGGGGTACAAATAAAAAAAAACAACGCTGGAGGCAAAAACACATAGCCGGCAAAAGAATCAGTTGAACCGCTAGATTATCAAGGGGTAAAAAGGGCACTTGGGGAAGACAAAGCCACAGCGAGAGATTAAATGAATTCCTTGCTTCGGTCTTCACCGAGGACGATTTGGGAGAGATACCGGTGCCAAAATGGTATTCAATGCTGACAAGTCGGAGAAACTGAATGCAATCTCTATAAACCTGGAGGATATAATGGGACAATTTGACAAATTGAAGAGTAGCAAATCTCCTGTAACGGATGGTATTCATCCCAGAGTACCGATACAATTGAAAAATGAACTTGCAGAACTATTGTTAGAAATATGTAATTTATCTTTAAAATCGAGCATAGTACCAGAAGACTGGAGGGTGGCCAATGTAACGCTGATTTTTAAAACAATTTCCAGAGGAGATCCAGGAAATTTTAGACCGGTACACCTAACATCGGTGGTGGGCGAAATGGTAGAGACTATTATAAAGAGCACAATTACAGAGCATATTCGAAAGCATAGGTTAATTAGACAAAGCCAACATGGATTTAGTGAAGGGAAATCTTGCCTCACCAATCTATTCCATTTCTTTGAAGGGGTGAACAAACGTGAGCTGGTCGATATTGTGTATACGGATTTTCAAAAGGTGTTTGCAAAGGACCTCATGAAAGACTCCATAGAAAATTGAAGAGTTATGGGATAGGAGGAAATGTCCTATTGTGGATTCAAAACTGATTAAAAGATAGAAAACAGAAAGTAGGGTTAAATGGTTAGTATTCTCAATGAGAAAGGTAGATAGTGGGGTTCCCAAGGGGTCTGTGCTGGGACTGCTGCTTTTTAACTTATTTATAAATGATCTAGAGATGGGAGTAACTAGTGAGGTAACTAAATTTGCTGACAACACAAAGTTATTCATCAAAGTTGTTAAATCACAAAAGGATTGTAAAAAATTACAAGAGGATCTTACAAGACTGGACATATAAATGGCAGATCACGTTTAATGTGAGCAAGTGCAAAGTGATGCATGTGGGAAAGAGGAACCCGAATTATAGTTCGTAATGCAAGGTTCCACGTTAGGAATCACTGACCAGGAAAGGGATCTAGGTGTCGTCATTGATGATATGTTGAAACCCTCTGCTCAGTGTGCGGTGGCGGCAGCTAAGAAAGCAAATAGAATATTAGGTAGTATTAGGAAAGGCATGGAAAACAAAAATGAGGGTGTGTTCAATTCTGGTCACCGCATCACAAAAATGATATAGTGGAACTAGAAAAGGTACAGAGAAGGGCAACGAAAATGATAAAGGGGATGGGACGACTTCCCTATGAGGAAAGGCTGAAGTGGCTAGGGCTTTTCAACGTGGAGAAAAAGACAGCTGTGGGGAGATATGATAGAGATCTATAAAATAACTAGTAAAAAAGCCCCGTTTCTGATGCAAATGAAACGGGGGCTAGCAAAATTTTCTTCTGTGTGCATGTGGGAGTGTGTGTGTCCCTGCCCTCTGCCCTCTCTCCCTTCCCCTGTGCTGTCTGTCCCTTCCCCCCTCGGAGTCGAGTCCTTCAGTGTTAAGTTTCCTGCTGTTCTGTGTTTGTGTTAGAGAGATAGTGAGGGCTTCTGCCCTCTCTCCCCTCTGAGTCATTCACTATTACAGAGAGAGCGATTTGGTTTCGTGCTTTGCTGTGTTTTCCTTCACTGTTTGTGTTACAGAGAGAGCGAGGGCAGGGCAGACATTCATGGGGAAACCGGATCTCTCTCCCCCTTCAAACTTCCGGCTGGAGGCTTCATTTAGAACGTTGGTGGTGCCTTTTATATATAGAGATGAGTGGAGTGGAACAGGTAGACATGAATCACTTGTTTACTCTTTCCAAAAATACTAGGACTAGGGGGCATGCAATGAAGCTACAAACTAGTAAATTTAAAGCGAATCAGAGAAAACCTTTACTCAACGTGTAATTAAACTCTGGAATTCGTTGCCAGAGAATGCGGTAAAAGCAGTTAGCATAGTGGGGTTTAAAAAAGGTTTGGATGACTTCCTAAAGGAAAAGTCATGACAACGTAAGAGTAGTCATACTGGGTCGGACCAATGGTCCATCTAGCCCAGTATCCTGTTTTCCAAACAGTGGCCAAGTCAGGTCACAAGTACCTGGCAGAGACCCAGTGGGGAAAATCTACTGCTTATTTCTTGGATAAGCAGCATAAAATGTACTTCTTTGGGATCTTGCCAGGTACTTGTGACCTGGATTGGCCACTGTTGTAAGTAGAATGCTGGGCTTGATGGACCTTCAGTCTGTCCCAGTATGGCAATACTTATGCAAAAGGCAAAACACGGTACTTGTAGTTGTGTTTCCCTACCCCAAATCTGAGACACTGAAAATTATAAAAGCATCCTTTAAGTCCAGAGAACAGCGCCAATCATTATCTTGAATCAAGGAGATTAAGGTGCCTAGGGAAACCATCAAACTTGGCCAGATACTAGTTCAGGGCCTTTAGGTCTAGGATGGGATAGAATCCTCCTGTCTTTTTGGGAACCAGGAAGTACTGGAGTAAAACCTTTACTTTCGTCATTGGTGGAACAGGCTTGACCATACTGGCCTGCAAAAGGGAAGAGAGCTCCTGTAAAAGCAATTCGCAGGGCTAAGAGCTTAATTTTGATGCTCTTAGTGTTAAATTTGAAGGGAGTCATCCCCAATGAAGGGCACAACTCATGCAGACTATTTTGAGAACCCACTGATCTGAAGTTACAAAGGGCCACCTTTCTTGAAAAAATTGCAGTCTCTCTCCTATCAGCAAGGTATCTGGCATGGTTACTTTTATTGTGGCTATGCACTCTTGGAGCCATATCAAAAACTGTTCCCTGGCTTTGACTGGGGAGCTGGTTGTAACATTTGAGCCCTCTGGTTCCTAGGGCAGGAGGTGAGAGAGCTCTAAGCCGATTTGGAAGAGCGGGATGCAGGAAAGCCAACTATGCCTTTGAGAGTAGTAGGGTCTCCCTTTGACCTGCACCCAAATACCTACTGGAATGCTTCTTGAGGTCCGCAACCTCCATCTCGTCACTGAAGAGGTTATTACTCTGGCAAGAAACGTCTGGTTCTAGGTCAGATACATGCAGCCCGGCAATTCTGTGCATTTCTATTCCCATAGCAGAGGTCCTGGGCGCCAACTCATAGCATGTTAGTTGCCCCAATCAAGTGCTTTTGACACTCTTGGCAGAGCTCTGCAGTCTACTTAGATGTAAAATCCATCACATTGTTCACCAAGGACTTCAAGAACATGCTCATGAAGAACTGGTAAGAACACATGCAGGAGACTAGCACAGCATTTTGAAACGCTTTCCTCCCCAAAGAATCCAAGGTCTGAGCATCCCTCCCTAGGGGCACCAAGGAATGAGACTTGGAACTTTAGCTGTATCTTGGACTCCATACATAGTCAACCTTCTTCTCCTGTTACTTGGGATCATGGAGTTCTTTCTCCGGGTAGATCTCTATGTGATTGGGCAAGCTCAGTACGGACCATTCCTTCCCGCTTACTTTACTGCGAGGGAAGGTTGCAGTTGCCTTTGGCCAAGCAGGAACAGTGAGGTTCTGCATACTGGCTCCAAGACTTTGCCTGTTTGGTATTAACAGAGAAGGGAGGGTCTCCCACTGTAATCTGTATAGCTTTAAGGATGTTGCGAATGAGCACTGTCACAGCTTCCTTAGTAGGGATATCAAAGTCAAGGAGGTCTATTTCTGCCCTAGGCTCATCCTTAGCCTCCAACTTAAAATCTCCCTGACCAAACTGGTGAATGGGAGGAGTTTCAGGGGGAGACATGTGATGGAGAGGGATCTGAAGGAAAGTCCAGAGATCCCACACCTCCAAAAGAACTTCAGGCTCTTCCTCAGAAACCCAGGAACGGTCCAAATCAGACTCAGGATAATGGTACCGAGTTCTCACTTGCCTCAGATAACTAGACCAATGGACAGGCTCCATTTGACAGTACCAAGAACAGTATGGGCCTGGACCTTAAGGAAGTTTCTTTCCTCCGAGAGGCTGGGCACCAATACCGTCTCAACCAGCACTAACCCTAACACCCCTTCAGGTATCTGTGTTGATGCATGGACAATAGTGAAAGCGTTGGCATCCAGAATGAATTGAACCGATATCGGGTCCAACATAGACACCCTCAATGCCATAATTTCGCATCAGATGAGAAACTGCCACAGTCCTCCTGCAGCATGGCCCGGAACTGCGCCTTGGAGACCGGCACCGGCAAAGATGGGGGCTCAGTTGGAGTGGTCAGGTCCACAGAAGGTATTGAAGCCAAATTCGAAGACTGGCCCTGGCTCAGAGGAGGTTGGCACCAAAACCTTAGATGGTGTGCTACCCCCAAGTGCCAGCGATACTGATGCCCTGGTGCTGTGCTTCAAAGGGGACCAATGTAGATGCTTCTTGTCCTCCGCCTGAAACACAGCATTGGAGTTCCTCAACACTGACGAGGACACTGAATCCTTAACAGTCCTCGCTGCGTGATCCAATGATCCTCAGTTCCAATATTCTATGTCAAGGCAGATGCAGACCTCAAAGCGGATGTAGCTTCAAGGGCAATGAGGACCAATGACTCTGATGCCAACATCAAAGCACCAGGACTTGTGCCAAAAACGTTTCTGCACTACTCCTCATTACTCTTAATGGTTCTTTGACATCTGGCAACAGTTTGTAAAGGAAAACAGTCTGGCACCAAGCATGATAAGCACCCAATTATAAGCATTTGAAAAAAGAAGACATGGTGTTTGCCACACTGACAGCACTTTTTAAAACCAATGGAAGTTTTTTGGGATATGTTGGGGAAGACAGCCAAAGCGAAATCAAACCGCTAAATGAGTGAAAAAATATATATCCCAACTGGAACATTCAAGACTAAGGGGGCCAACAAGATGCAGAAAGGAAAAATTACATTCTTACCTGATAATTTTCTTTCCTTTAATCATACCACACCAGTCCAGACTAATGGGTTGTATCTACCTACCAGTGGAAGGAGCCAGAGAAAATAGTTCCAAGTAAACCGCCCCTTAAGGGTATCATGCAGCCTGGAATGTTCAGCATTTCGAATAGCCAAGCAATGATGCTCTGAAGTGTATGAAAACACAGTTAATACCAAACAGGCAAAGTCTTGGAGCCAGTATGCAGAACCTCACTGTTCCTGCTTGGCCAAAGGCAACTGCAACCTCCCCTCGCAGTAAAGTAAGTGGGAAGGAATGGTCCGTACTGAGCTTGCCCAATCACATAGAGATCTACCCAGGGAAAGAACTCCATGATCCCAAGTAACAGGAGTCATACAGAGCTGGCACAACAAGTGGCAAGAGACTGAATAGAGAAGATGAAGTAGACAGTGCTGTAGGACATCCCACCGTATTGAAGAGTCATGGAACAGCCAGGGATACCTAAAGGAAACAACACTCTGACAGACTTTAGCCAGGGAGGGCATCTGGATTGGTCTGGTATAATTAAAGGAAAAAAAATTATCAGGTAAAAACATAATTTTTCCTTCCTTGTCATCTATACCAGACCAGTCCAGACTAATGGAATGTAACAAAGCAGTTTCCCAAAGATGGGGGGGATAAAAGAAGAATGCAGAAGGTGGAAAAATCAACAAAGCTATACACACCGCAAAAAAATGAGAAAAAAAAAAGCAGAAAAGGATTTGAATATCCAGACCACCGGGCTACCAAAATGGAACACAGACACTAGAAAAGGAATTGAAGCCGTAGGACGTAAAATAAACATCATGAGCAAAAGAAAAATTATGTACCCCTGTCCCGAGAGTAGCAAAAGAAGCGGCAAAAGATACTCATGCCAAAGGACTCCCCCTTGGAAGGAAGGCAACAGTCGTATCCGAGCAACAAGGAGAAGAACTGTCTCTCCTAGACCAGGATCCACTTCTCCGAACCCTGGAAGGACAAAGACTAACTCCCAAACCTGCTGGTCTGCCTTGAGTCCAAGATGGTTGGATGAAGCGACCCTAACAAGTACTAGGAGTATGCAACCCCAAACAGTGCGCCACACTTCATAGAAGAAAGGAAGCAAGGACCAGGAACCACCCAGACCCGCGCCCACAGAACAAGAAAAGATTCCTGAGTCGAGAGAGCCAACTAACTGGAGCACTAGCCTCTCCAGGAAAACTATGAAAAGGGCAGCAGCATACCAGGGTACAACCATAGAAAGAGAGTACTCCTCAACCAGTTCACTCTGGACTTACGGATGAAAGAACAGAGCCAAGAGAACAAAAGGAGACAAAAAGAGTCGAGAGCCACACTGTGGGGAAAAGACCCCCAAGGTGCCAAGTAACCACAAAAGGAGAAGATATGAATTCAAACTCCAGCAATGGAGAAGCTTCTCACCAGCCACCAAGAGGCTACGGCAAGAAAAGGTGCCACAGGAATGGTAGCTAACAGGAGATAAGACAGCCTTGTCTAGCCATCTAAACTGCGGTATGCCGCAGCTGCCGAGAAGTTACTGTATCCAACTCGCAGAAAAGAGCTGGGGTTGACCGACAAGGTGAAACAGTGCCCAAAGGCAAAGGTGAAAATACGCTCCACAATCTGAGACTGAACTGTGCTCAAGGGACAGAAACAAAGCTGTGCTCATCAGACAGAGTAAGATCCATGCTCAACGAGAACAAACGGATTTGTACTCAAAGCACACAAACTGAGCCAAGCACCATGGGCAGAGAAAGAGTTGCACATCTCTGGCAAAGATAGAAATGCACTGAACAAGCAGAGAAGAAGCTGAGAGTAACAGACAGAGAATGAGCAGTGTCACATTGGAAGAACTGGATGTTAGAGGTACCTGCAGAACAGAAACTGCAGTAGCAATGGAACTGTGTATAAAACGCAGACAAGGAGCTGCACGCCACACGTAAACAAGGAGCTGCGCTCCAGACACCGGCAAGGAACATGCTTCCTACGCAGACATGAAGCTGTGTAGCCCCTGCAGTCACAGAGCCTAGAACTTCGCCCAATTTGCAGAGAAGAATTGTGCTAAACACACAGAGATGGAGCTACACTCAACAGGCGGTGGAGCTGTGCTCTGCACACAGACAGGGAGCTGCGTTCCACAGACAGACACAGAGCCGTGTTCCACACGCAGACACAGGACTGCGCCCCACACTGAGACCTGCAGAGAAAGAACTACACTCAACATGTGACAATGGAGCTGCGTTCAACATGCAGAGATGAAAGGTTGCAGAACAAGCAGCGAAGGAACTTCACTCAACATGCCATGAAAGAGCTGTCCTAAACATACAACGATGGAGCTAAAGCCAACCTGGAACTGTGGAACCATGCCAAACATGCGGCAATGGAGCTAAAGCCAACCTGGAACTGTGGAACCATGCCAAACATGCGGCAATGGAGCTAAAGCCAACCTGGAACTGTGAAATCGTGCCCAACATGCGGAGAAGGAACCGCGCCCAACACGCGGCTACGGAGCCGTGCCCAAAGAAGCAAAATACATAGATGGAGCCCCGGGGAACAGCCAGAGAAGAAGGTGCTGCCAGGAAGCCAACAGGAAAGGAGCACAACCTGTGGAAATGCACACCTGGTGCTGTTCTCCCCTGGCCCAGAGGGACTAAAACTACAAGAAAAGAAAGCCCTGTGCCCCGAGAGACACTCTCGGCCCCCAAGTGGTCTCTGAGCCACAATTACCTCCCTCCTAGGCAACCGATACGGAGCAGCAGTTCAACGTAGAAAAAGAACTCCCGCCAAGAGGGAGGTAAGCATCACAGATCTGGAATCCTCAGACCACAGGGAGCAAAATGTAGCCATAAAGCAGTGAGGAAGAATCAACTCTCGCCAGGCCAGGAACAAAGAGGAAGCTGGCCACTAACATCAAACTGAGGAAAAACCAGCTAAGGGAGAGTCAAACTCCACACCTAGAACAGAGCCACTTCCCTGCAGAAAAGTAGAGAAAAGCACAGAGATAAGAGGCGATAATCCAGATGCACAGCAATAGATCTGCTCAGCAGGAAAGAACTGCACCCTTTACAGAAAAAGGAAGGAGTGCCAAATGTGCCAGGTGAGAGGCGTCTGAAACTAGAAAAGGCAAAATCCGCCTGTGCCAGGCTAAAACTCCCGCCCGAAAGCAAGGAAGAGCTGTGGCAAACTAGTTCTAAATAGGCACATTCCCATAAACAGACAATGAACTGAGTCTAAGCAAAAGACTGGCAAGAATGGCACTCCCGAGGGTACTGAGAAAAGGGATTTGAGCTAGCAGTTGCACACCAAGGGCAACTCGGACCCCTCCAAAAGGAATGTACCCTGCAGACAAACCAGAGCAGACAGAAGGGATCCATGGGGACAAGAGAACCAGAACCTCCCAAAGGAAGGGAGGAAAAACTGCTGCCAAAACAAGAATCAAATAGCAGGGGCGTCTCAAGCAAGATGCCTGAAGCAGCAGAGATCGGATGGTCTGAAAAAAAACTGACCAACAGCCGCGTAAGACTGACAGGAATGAAAAAATAGCCCTGGACTAAAAGACCGAGCCTGCAGCCAAACGGTGCCAGCGAGAGACTTCCCCCACTGTGGAAATTGCAGAATAAGACCTCCGAACCGCAAAGGTACAAGTTCCAGCAAATGGGGCCACCCTCTGAACCAGCCACCATCTAGGACCGAGAAGAGGAGAAAAACAACTGAGTTTCGTGATCCAGACACGAGCCGTGCCCTACAAAACAAAAAAAATCAAAGCAACTGGTACCAGCTCAGAAGGGTCCAAGATTAGAATCGGACGCCAGCCAGCGAAATTCAAAGAAACTTTGCAAGCGGCCCCCTAGAATACATTGCAAAATGCGGGAAAATAAATCAGGTAACAGGCAAGAGAAAGAAGGATAAGGTAAAATTATGTCTTACCTGATAATTTTCTTTCCATTAGTCCTTCAGATCAATCCAGAGACTTGTGGGTTATGCCCCTCCTCCAGCAGGTTAGATAGAGAGAACACCGAAGTTTCCCTCTAGAGGGCATGTGCAGCCTTCCTAACTTCAGTATACCCAATACCAAAGCAGTAGCCAACGAACAGTATACAGTCTCCTGCCTCTATAACAGCAGCTTAACATGGAAGAAAACTCCACGCTGCCAAAAGTGAAAAGCAAAAAGTTAACTTAACATTCACAAAACCTATCAACCGTTCAATAAAAACCAGAACGTGAACAAAACCAGCTGCCTATACTAAAGTTCTCTGAATTCACGAGTTTGCATTACAGAGAGGGACTCTGGATTGATCTGAAGGACTAATGGAAATAAAATTATCAGGTAAGACATAATTTTACCTTCCATAGCATCCTCTCAGATCAATCCAGAGACTTGTGGGATGTACCAAAGCACTCCTCAGCCAGGGTGGGACCGAACTACACCGGCCGCCAACACCAAAGCCCCAAAGATCACCTCTCGACGCGCAGCAACATCAATCCGATAATGTTTTGAGAATGTGTGCACCGACGACCAAGTCGCTGCCCTCGCGATATCTTCCCACGGCACCAGACGAGACTCAGCCCACGACGACGCCTGCGCTCTTGTGGAATGTGCCTTAACGCTTATCGGAGAAGACCTCCCCATCAACAGATATGCCGAGGAAATCATCTCCTTAAGCCATCTAGCAATGGTCGCCTTCGAGGCCATATTGCCCTTCTTCCCTCCTGCAAACAGAATGAAGAGATGATCTGACTTCCTGAACGAAAGCACACAAAGCTCTCCTAACATCCAGACAACGGAGAGCCTGAAAATCATCAGGGTAATCTTCCCGCTTGAAAGACGGCAACATCACCTCTTGACTAAGATGAAAACGCGAAACCACTTTAGGCAAAAAGGAAGGAACTGTCCTGACAAACTCCCGCCTCCGAAAAACAAAGGAAAGGATCTCTGCAGGAGAGCACCTGAATCTCCGAAACCCGTCTAGCGGAAGCCATGGCTACAAGAAAGACAGTCTTCAACGTGACATCCTTCAAAGAAGACTTCTTGAGCGGCTCAAACGAAGGCCGTTGCAAAAAAGCCTGCAGCACCAAATTCAAACTCCACCCTGGTACCACCGGAACTCGCGGGGGCCTCAACTGACCTACTCCCCGCAAAAAGCGCACCACATCAGGATGAGAGGCCAAGGAATGCTTCCCTAAACGTCCCCTAAAACAGGCTAAGGCCGCAACCTGCACCTTCAGAGTGCTAAGTGACAACTGCTTGTCCATACCCTGTTGTAGAAACGCTAAAATAGAGCCTAGGGGAGCTGACTGCGGAGAAACTCCAGCCGCGTCACACCAGGACACAAAAGTTCTCCAAACTCTCGCATACGCCGCCGATGTAGAACGCTTACGCGCATGCAACATAGTGGTAATCACCTCCTCCGGATAACCTTTCCGCCTCAGCCATGACCTTTCAATAGCCAAGCCGTAAGCCGAAATTGAGCGGAGTCCTGCTTGACCACCGGACCCTGGAAGAGAAGATCTGGCAGAAGAGGTAGACGCAAAGGCTCGTCTATCATAAGACGAATCAGATCCGCATACCAAGGACACCTTGGCCAATCTGGGGCCACTAGAATCACCCTTCCCGGATGCCGAGCTATTCTTCCCACCGTCCGACCAATCATCGGCCACGGAGAAAAGACGTAGAGAAGGTCCAAAGGCCACCGCTGAATCAGAGCGTCCACCCCTTCAGACCCGATCTCCCTGGCCCTGCTGAAAAATCGCGCTACCTTGGCGTTGGAGGAGCGAGCCATCAGATCTATTACCGGCTGCCCCCACCGACTCACTATCTGATGAAAGGCAGACGGGGACAGAACCCACTCTCCTGCATCCAAACGGTGTCGACTGAGAAAGTTGGCCTGAACATTCAAGACGCCCGCTATGTGAGCCGCCGACAATTGAGGCAACCGCTTCTCCGCCCACTGACATAGTAATGCTGCCTCTTTCGCCAGAGGAGCACTTCTTGTCCCCTCTGCCGATTGACATACGCCACCGCTGTCGCATTGTCGGAGAGGACTCGTACTGGTTGACCGCTTATAAAGTTCTCGAATGCCACGAGGGCTAACCGGATTGTCCTCAGTTTGAGCAGATTGACCTGCAACTGAGCTTCCTGAACAGACCAAGTCCCCTGCGCAGAATGTCCAAGACAATGAGCTCCCCAACCCAACAGACTGGCATCCGTCGTTATCACACACCAATCTGGCACGTACAGAGGCATGCCCCGCCTCAAACTGTCCAACCAGAGCCACCAGCGGAGAGCAAACCGAGCTTGCGGAGCTCAAGGAAGACAAATTGAGTAATCCTCGGACAGAGGAGACCACTGAGAGAAGAGATGCCATTGGAGAGGGCGCATGTGACTCCGAGCCCATGGCACCACCTCCAACGTCGCCGCCATTGAACCCAGAAGCTGAACATAATCCCAAGCTGTCGGGGCCGGAATCTGAAGAATGGCAGAAACTTGCGTCTCCAACTTGCAGCGACGCTGATCTGGTAGAAATACTCTGCCCTGGGCTGTATCCAATCTTACTCCTAAATATTCCAAATTCTGAGTGGGTTCAAGATGACTCTTCTGAAAATTTATCACCCAACCCAATGACTGCAGCAGAGCTATCACCTGTTGCGTGGCCCCCACACTCTCTGCGTGAGAAGGAGCCCGAATCAACCAGTCGTCGAGATAAGGGTGAACTTGCAACCCCCTGGTTCTCAAATAAGCCGCCACAACCACCATCACTTTGGAGAACGTGCGAGGCGCTGTAGCCAAACCGAATGGCATGGCCCTGAATTGGAAATGCTGACCCAAAATTGCGAACCGAAGAAATTTGTGATGAGGAGGCCAGATGGGGATATGCAAGTAGGCTTCTTTCAGATCGAGAGCGGTTAAGAACTCTCCGGGCTGGACCGACCGCAGAGTTTCCATTCTGAAGTGCCGCACAATGAGGGCCTTGTTGACCTCTGAGATCCAACACCGGACGGAAAGCCTTTTCTTTCTTTGGCACTACAAAGTAAATTGAGTAGCGGCCTTGACCTACTTCGTCTGCTGGCACAGCAACTACTGCTCCCAGACGAAGTAGCTCTGCTAAGGTAGCCTTCACTGCTGCGGTCTTTACCTCCGACTTGCACGGAGATTCGAGAAAACCGTCTGCGAGAGGGCGCGCAAACTCCAACTTGTAGCCCTCTCTTATAATACTGAGCACCCATTCGTCTGTAGTTACCCTGGCCCATTCCTCTCCAAAACTGGACAGCCGTCCTCTTATCTGCGGAGAAGACTGGACCAGGGCCCCATCATTGGAAACCTCTGGCTCCAGATTGACCTCTGGGAGCTTCCTGACAAAAGGGCTGTTGCTGTTTCTGAGAAAAACGTGGCTTAGAAAAAACGCCGATTCTTCCTTGAAACGTGGACAGAAGGTTCTCGCCTGGCTTCTCGATTTATCCTCAGGAAGACGGCCCTTGGACTCACCCAGGTCCTTAACAATCTGTTCTAACTCCTGACCAAACAACAGTCTACCTTTAAAGGGCAACCGAGCCAAACGGGACTTAGAAGGAAGATCCGCAGCCCAATGCTTTAGCCAAATCCAGCGCCTAGCTGACACAGCTAAAGACATTCCCTTAGCTGAAGCTCTCAAGATATCATACAGCAAGTCAGCCAAATATGCCAAACCTGACTCCAGAAGAGGAAGATACTCCATCAGGTCCTCCGGTGACGCCGCCTTCTGTACCCAAGAGAGGCACGCTCTAGCCACATACGAACCACACACAGAAGCCTGCAAAGATAAAGCGGCCACTTCAAAAGAAGACTTAACCGACTCCTCGAGCTTCTTCTCTTGGGGATCCTTAAGAGCCGCTCCACCCTCTACTGGCAAAGCGGTCTTTTTTGTAACAGCCGTGGTCAAAGAATCTACCACCAGAAGCCTCAAGGATTCTAAATCTTCCTGGCGTACCGAACAAAGCTTGCCCATAGCCCGAGCCACCCTCAAAGTAGCCTCCGGGGTTTCCCATTGAGCCCGAATTAGAACTTGCATAGCCTCATGTATATAAAAAGCTTTCGGGGGGGCCCTAGTGCCTGACATTATCGATGCACTAACTGCGACCGGCACCGAAGGCTCTGTAGCTGAGAGACCCAAAATTTGCACTGCCTACACAATAAGAGAATGAAGCTCCTCCCTCCGGAAGAGCCTCGCCGCAGTAGGGTCATCACCCTCTGCTGCGGGGATCTCCCCTTCCTCCAGGGCCTCTGGATCTGACTCCGTGGACCCCATTTCGCCCTCAAGATCCGAGAGGACCGGATCATCTGCAACAGGCTGCTCAAAATCGACACGAGCCCGTTTTGCCTGCTGCTGAACCGGCTGCGCCTCTGCCCTCACCAGAGCACCTAAAATGGCCGCCGGCTGCCATTCTCCTTCAGCACGCAGCAAGTAAGCCTCATGCATGAGCAAAATGAACTCCGGCGAAAATCCCGCCAAAACTGGCGTCTCTGACCCCGCCACCGCACTGTCCTTAACCGCGCCTTCAGCGACCATGGTATTCACTGTTCGGGCCTATCAGACCTAACAGAAAAAATGGCGCTAGCGGATGCACGCGTCAAAAGACTAACGGTTCCCGCCAAAGCTGCCTCGTTGTGCTGCTTGACTTCGGGCCCCAACTCGCGGTTTTCTCCCTCAGAGCTGGCCTTTCCTACCCCCGAGCAAGCCTCGCAAACTCCCAACGCGGACCTACGCGCCCCGCAGCGCGAACAGCACTTCACAGACTCCGACGGCACAGACATAGTAAAGTTTTACTCACAGCACCTTGTCAGCCCTGCTCACGTTCGCTGTAAACTGAACGGTAGACTTTCCAGCACTCAAATTTTCAGCGCTGCTTGCAGGGCAATGCAGTTTAAGAAGGGTAAGTCCCTTTTTCTTTTTTTTTTTAAAAAGAGGCAGGAGACTACCTTACTGGAGTTTGGTTCGTCTGATAGGGGGAGAAGGGTAGGGACCAGGTGTATCCCAAATGTGCCTTAGCACCTCAAACCCCACCAAGAGCTCAACACCCCTGAGGGAACGGGATAGGAGCCTTTTAATCCAGAGCTGCACAATATGCTCCTTCTACCTGCTAAGATAGAGAGAATACTGAAGTTAGGAAGGCTGCACATGCCCTCTAGAGGGAAACTTCGGTGTTCTCTCTATCTAACCTGCTGGAGGAGGGGCATAACCCACAAGTCTCTGGATTGATCTGAGAAGACGATATGGAAACAAAATTTTGTTTTTTTTTAAACAACCTTCTTCACTAGTGACAGGAATTAATAAAGGTTTACCTCAGAGGCAGAAAAGGAGGGAAAAACAAAGTTTCCTTTTTTTTTTTTTTTTTAAACAACCTTCTTCACTAGTTACAGGAATAAATAAAGGTTTACCTCAGAGGCAGAAAAGGAGGGAAAAACAAAGTTTCCTTTTTTTTTTTTTTTTAAACAACCTTCTTCACTAGTTACAGGAATAAATAAAGGCTTACCTCAAGGGCAGAAATTCAGATATACCTACCACCACAGAAGAGAAGAACCCCACAGGGGAGACAAGCTACTCCATGCCACAATCAACCATCACCCTGCTAGAAAGACAGCCAGGGGAGGTAGGGGAGGGGAGGGAACCAGCATCACTGGATATCACCCTAGCTGGCAGATAAGGGACTCAGGACCACTGAGTATCATCCACAACTAGCCCCAACACGGCTACCAACACACCCCTGGCTCCACTGTCACCAGAAGAATCTGGGACAGGAGCTACCAGCCAACAATCCAGAGCAACTGCACGATCCGTCCACCATTCTCTCGGAGACAAAGAAAATACTGAACATTCCAGGCTGCATGACACCCTTAAGGGGCAGTTTACTTGGAACTATTTTCTCTGTCTCCTTCCGCTGGTAGATGGATACAACCCATTAATCTGGACTGGTCGAGTATAGATGACAAGGAAACAAAGCTTAAGTGCCATAAAAACAAAGAAAATAAAAGGGAGGGGATGACCGCACACTGGACTCATGCAGTCTGCATATGAGAGAAGACTGTCTGGTCCAATGTGATGGGCAGGAAAATTGCACATGCGCAGTCCAAAGGCTTCTGGAAACAAGCTCAGAAGCTAAGAAGTTGCTCTGTATAGGCTCCATTGGAGGACACACACACACACACACACTATATGGCTCATTTTCAAAAGAGAAGGACGCCCATCTTTCGACACAAATCGGAAGATGGGCATCCTTCTCACAGGGTCGTCCAAATCGGTATAATCGAAAGCCAATTTTGGACGTCCTCAACTGCTTTCCATCGCAGGGACGACGGCCAAAGTTCAAGGGGGTATATCGGAGGTGTAGCGAAGGCGGGACTTGGGCGTGCATAACACATGGACGCCCTCGACCCATAATGTTTAAAAAAAAAAAAAAAGGGTGTCCCTAACGAGCACTTGGATGACTTTACCTGGTCCTGTTTTTCTTACAACCAAGGCACAAAAAGGACGCCAAAATGACCAGATGACCACCGGAGAGAATCAGGGATGACCTCCCCTTACTCCCCACAGTGGTCACTAACCCCCTCCCACCCTCAAAAAACATCTTTCAAAATATGTCATGCCAACCTCAGATGTCATACTCAGGTCCATAACAGCAGTATGGAGCAGTTTTAGCGGGTGCAGTGCACTTCAGGCAGGCAGACCCAGGCCCATACCAACCTCCCCCCCCTCCTGTTACGTTTGTGGAGGAAACAGCGAGCCCTCCAAAGCCCACCACAAACCCACTGTACCCACATCTAGGTGCCCCCCTTCACCCGTAAGGGCTATGGTAGTGGTGTACAGTTGGGGGGAGTGGGTTTTAAGGGGGGGGGGTTCGTGGGCTCAGCAGACAAGGTAAGGGAGCTATGTTCCTGGGAGCATTTTATGAAGTCCACTGCAGTGCCTCCTAGGGTGCCCGGTTGGTGTCCTGGCATGTCAGGGGGACCAGCGCACTACAAATGCTGGCTCCTCCCACGACCAAAGGGCTTGCATTTGGTCGTTTCTGAGATGGGCGTCCTTGGTTTTCCATTATCGCCAAAAATCAGAAACGACCATCTCTAGGGACGACCATCTCTAAGGATGACCTAACTTTCAAGATTTGGGCGTCCCCAACCGTATTATCGAAACAAAAGATGGACGTCCATCTTGTTTTGATAATATGGGTTTCCCCGCCCCTCCATCGGGACGTTTTGCGAGGATGTCCTCAACAAAACTTGGGCATCCCTTTCAATTATGCCCCTCTATGCCGTCCTGCTTGGCCAAAATCTGAACAAAATACATCCATGTGCTAGCAACTGTGGAACACAAAACTGGATTCAAGACATATCAAACCTGCATGTATGCAAGAGAAGCTGACACCTTCCATGCCCTCAATAGCATAGATTTCACTGCTACTATGCTACAGTTTCCAGAAATAAGGACCAAAAATAAGTGTTTTATTCACCGTTTTCATATCAAGAGACATTATACTGAAATGTTTTTCCTACTATACTAAAACAGGAAATAAAGAATTATATGGGATTTAGAAAAGGGCTGGAAACGTTTTTGTTTCAAAAATACATTGCGTGAATTTCATTTGCATTTATGATCTTATAAACTCTTATTGTATCCTGGTATTGACCAGCACCTTATTATAATGCAATCCACACTGAACCTTAAAGGAAAGCAGGCTGATTGCTCTCACGACTGGGTTGACGTCCACGGCAGCCCCCACCAACCAGAAGAAAAACTTTGCGGGCGGTCCCGCATGCAGGGCACGCCCACTGCGCATGCGCGGCCGTCTTCCCGCCTGTGCACGACCGTTCCCGCTCAGTTGAATGACAAGCAAAGGAATGAGGAAAAAACGCAACTCCAAAGGGGAGGAGGGAGGGTAGGTGAGAACAATCAGCCTGCTGTCCTCGGAGAACACCTGCTACAGGTATGTATCATTCGCTTTCTCCGAGGACAAGCAGGCCGCCGGTTCTCACGACTGGGGTATCCCTAGCTCTCAGGCTCACTCAAAACAAGAACCCAGGTCAATTGAACCTCGCAATGGCGAGGGCATAACAGAAATTGACCTACGAAGAACAACTAACTGAGAGTGCAGCCTAAACAGAATAAATCGGGTCCTGGAGGGTGGAGTTGGATTCAAACCCCGAACAGATTCTGCAGCACCGACTGCCCGAACCGACTGTCGCGTCGGGTATCCTGCTGGAGGCAGTAATGTGATGTGAATGTGTGGACCGATGACCACGTCGCAGCCTTGCAAATCTCTTCAATAGTGGCTGACTTCAAGTGGGCCACTGACACTGCCATGGCTCTAACACTATGAGTCGTGACATGACCCTCGAGAGTCAGCCCAGCCTGGGCGGAAGTGAAGGAAATGCAATCTGCTAGCCAATGGAAATGGTGCGTTTCCCGACAGCGACCCCCTTCCTATTGGGGTCAAAAGAAACAAACAATTGGGCGGACTGTCTGTGGGGCTGTGTCCGCTCCAAGTAGAAGGCCAATGCTCTCTTGCAGTCCAATGTGTGCAACTGACGTTCAGCAGGGCGAGTATGAGGCCTGGGAAAGAATGTTGGCAATACAACTGACTGGTTAAGATGGAACTCCGACACCACCTTTGGCAGGAACTTAGGGTGAGTGCGAAGTACTACTCTGTTATGATGAAATTTGGTATAAGGAGCATGAGCTACCAGGGCTTGCAGCCCACTGACTCTACGAGCTAAAGTAACTGCCACCAAGAAAATGACCTTCCAGGTCAAGTACTTCAGATGGCAAGAATTCAGTGGCTCAAAAAGAGGTTTCATCAGCTGGGTGAGGACGACATTGAGATCCCATGACACTGCAGGAGGCTTGACAGGGGGCCTTGACAAAAGCAAGCCTCTTGTTAATATGTGTTGTGGCTTGAGGCCTATCCACTGGAATGGTGGTGGGCCAAGTCACAGGGCTTTGGCCAGCTGAGAAGCCCTGACTAGGCCGATATCCCACTGATGGCCTTATAGTTGAGAACCTGCAAAAGCAGGATTGCAGGAGGAGTCTTAATGAAACCTGGTACAACTTACAAATTGAATGTAGCTCATATGATGATTGAATAATGGACTAAAATGGATAAAAGTTGATTTTTAAAATGAAGTTTGTGTTTCTATAACATGGCACTCAGATCATAAGATGTTATGAAAGCTGATATGAAACTGAGATGTCAATAATAGGATATTTTTATCAAGAAGAGAAAAATAAGATGTTGACAAAAGCGGAAACAGGTGCAGATATTTTTGTAATAAGAAAAAAACATGTTATTGACAATAGCGGAAATCTTGTAATAGCTAGAACGGAAACTAGATGGTACAGATGGACACCTGCCGGAAAATTGACTCGGAGGTTGAGCAATAATAAGAAAAAACAGGGTCTTGCCATTGACTTGCATAGAGATCTTCGCCTATAAAAGGAGATGAGATTTAGACAGAAAGTGGGAAGTTTCCTCCAACACTTGACCGACAGCAGAACTCTGTCCAGTTGAACTCAGAATCTGTTTGATGAATGTACTGACCTGAAGACCTTATATTGGTGAGAATAAATACTTTATCTCTGGAAACTATCTTTGTCTTCATTTCTATATTTCTATTTACCTTCTACTTATCACTTGATCTACCAAGTAATCCACACACCAATAATACTGATTCCCAGAGCTAATTTGGGTTGATTTTCAATATAATATATGTGGGAAAATAAAAGGTTAAAGATTTACTTTGATCCTAATGGACAGAAAGCTGTGGTCATGGGAATAAGGTGTGAAGTCCGCCTTCTGATGCCTCCCCAGAACAGACCCCCATGGGAACTAACGCTATCTATTCCTCCGTGTAGAGGGGTAAAGAAGGGGTCTAAAAGGGGGGGCAATTAAAACACTCTCATGAATCGAACGACTAAAGGCTCTCCAGAGATGGCTTTACCCTCTACACGATAATGGTAAGCACTAATCGCACTAATGTGATTCCTTACTGAGTTGGTCTTGAGACCAGGCTCTGATAAGTGCAGAAGGTATTCAAGCAGGTTCTGTGCAGGACAAGAACGAGGTTCTAGGGTCTTGCTCTCACACCAAACGACAAACCTCCTCCACTTGAAAAAGTAACTCTTCTTAGTGGAATCCTTTCTAGAGGCAGCAAGACACGGGAGACACCCTCAGACAGACCCAACGAAGCAAAATCTACGCCCTCAACATCCAGGCCGTGAGAGCCAGAGACTGAAGGTTGGGGTGCAGAAGCGCTCCATCGTTCTGCGAAATGAGAGTCGGAAAACACTCCAATCTCCATGGTTCTTCGGAGGACAACTCCAGAAGTAGAGGGAACCAGATCTGACGGGACCAAAAAGGCGCTATTAGAATCATGGTGCCGTGATCTTGCTTGAGCTTCAGCAAGGTCTTCCCCACCAAAGGTATGGGAGAATAAGCATACAGGAGGCCGTTCCCCCAATGGAGGAGAAAGGCATCCGACGCCAGTCTGCCGTGCGCCTGTAGTCTGGAACAGAACAGAGGCAGCTTGTGGTTGGTCTGAGAGGCGAAAAGGTCCACCGAGGGAGTGCCCCACTCTCGGAAGATCTTGCGTACCACTCTGGAATGGAGCGACCACTCGTGCGGTTGCATGACTCTGCTCAGCCTGTCGGCCAGGTTGTTGTTTATGCCTGCCAGGTATGTGGCTTGGAGAAGCATGCCAAACTGGCAGGCCCAACGCCACATCCTGACGGCTTCCTGACACAGGGGGCGAGATCCGGTGCCCCCCTGCTTGTTGATGTAATACATTGCAACCTGATTGTCTGTCCGAATTTGGATGATTTGGTAGGACAGCCGATCCCTGAAGGCCTTCAGTGCGTTCCAGACCGCTCAGAGCTCCAGGAGATTGATCTGAAGATCTTGTTCCTGGGGAGACCACACCCCCTGGGTGTGGAGCCCATCGACATGAGCTCCCCACCCCAGGCGAGATGCATCCGTCGTCAGCACCATCGTGGGCTGCGGAATTTGGAATGGACGTCCCAGGGTCAAATTGGTCCGAATCGTCCACCAGTGCAGCGAATTGCGGCAACTGACGGACAGGCGGATGACATCTTCTAGATTGCCGGTGGCTTGGCACCACCTCCTGAAAAGGCCTGGACTGCTCCGGAGGGAGCTTGTCGACCAGGTCCGCCAGTTGCCGCACATTATTCCGCATGTGGATGCTCGTGTAGAGCTGGTATGATTGGATGCGGGTCACGAGCATGGAAGATTGGTAGGCCTTCCTCCCAAACGAGTCCAGAGTGCGAGACTCCCACCCAGGGGGCGCCGAGGCGGTATCCCTCGAACTCCGTGCTCTCTTGAGAGCAGAGTCCACGACTGCCGAGTCATGAGGCAATTGAGGCCGCATCAACTCTGGGTCTGAGTGGATCCTGTATTGGGACTCCGCTTTCTTGGGGATGGTGGGATTAGATAATGGCTTCAACCAGTTCCGAAGCAGTGTCTCTTTGAGGACATTGTGCAACGGCACCTTGGAAGACTCTCTAGGTGGTGATGGATAGTCGAGGACTTCGAGCATCTCCGCCCTCGGCTCATCCACAGTAACCACGGGGAAGGGAATGCAGATGGACATACCCTGCCAAAAGAGGCAAAGGAGAGGCTCTCCGGAGGCGAGAGCTTCCTCTCCAGTGAAGGAGTGGGGTCGGAGGGAAGGCCCAAAGACTCCTCTGAGGAGAAATATCTGGGGTCCTCCTCCTCCCCCCACGAGGCCTCCTCCTCTGTGTCGGACATGAGCTCTCTCAGCTCAGACCTCAACCGGGCCTGTCTCGACTGCGAGGAACCACGTCCTCGTTGATGGCGTCGAGCAGTGGACTCCCGCGCCGGCGGGGACGAAGCTCCCTCCATCGACGGGGACTCCACCTGCGTGGCGGTCGACACCGGTGCCGCAAGCGGCGTCGGAGGCCTCAGCATCGGGCCAGAGCCCACCAGCGCCTCCATCAACGGCGCTGGGGCCCAAGCACCCCCCCGGTGCCGGCAGAGCCTGGCGTATCAGCCCTTCCAGGATCCTGGGAAGGATGGCTCGGAAGCACTCGTCAAGGCCCGCTGTCGGAAAAGGCAGGGGGGCCGGTGTGGGGGCCGGTGCTGGAAGCTGCTCGGGTCCAGGAGACGGTACCGAGATACCCGCAGACCCACGCAGCGACACCTCTTCGACCGAGGGAGAACGCTCCTCCCGGCACTGCCGCTTCCTGGGTGTCGAGTCCTCCCTTGATGTCCCGGAGCTGCCAGTCCCGTGCGCCGTGGGCGTCCGATGACGGTGCTTCTTGGCTTTCTTGCGATGCCCGTCATCGGCGCTCCTCGGAAGAGACGAGGAGGAGGTGGAGCCTCCCCGGCCTTGAGGTATCGGATCCAACAGGGTTCGGTCCCGATGGCCCTGAGCAGCAGGAGTGGCCGGGGCAGACTGCCCACGCGGCCGCTCACCACCGCCGTCACCGGCAGGCCGGCGGGCCAAAGGTACCTGTGCTCCTGGGGTCGGTACCATAGTCGGCGTCGACATCGGTACCGAAGACCCGGCCGTTGACACCGATGCCGTCGAGGTCGACGTCGAAGGGCCGGCGCAAGTTCCAAAAAGACGGTCCCGCAGAACTTGCCTCGCCACCTGCGTCCGCTTCCTTAAGCGAGACACAAGGTGCACGTCTTGGAATTATGCTCCGGGCCGAGGCACTGGAGGCACCAAGCATGAGTATCGGTCTGCGAGATCTGCCGGCCGCACCGACCACACTTCTTGAATCCGCTCGGGACCTTCGAGGACATTGACGGAAAAATCACGTCGGCGAAGTCAAAATCGTCGATGGTGGCGGTGAAAAGCACACCCGAAAAAGAAAGAAACGACCGCGCGGCCAAAAGGCCGCGACGGGCCCTCGCGACTAAGAACGACGAGGAAAACTCTTTTTCGTTTTTTTATTTTTTTTAAGAAAATAAACGCGAACGCGTACAACAGTAGAAAAAAAACGCGGGCTAGGCCGCAATCCAGTTTCCGGGGCTGACTAAGAGAGAGACGTGAACACGTCTCTCTCCAGCGCGGAACGGAAAAAAACTGAGCGGGAACGGTCGCGCAAGGGCGGGAAGACGGCCGCGCATGCGCGGTGGGCGTGCCCTGCGTGCGAGACCGCCCGCGAAGTTTTTCTTCCGGTTGGTGGGGGCTGCCGTGTACGTCAACCCAGTCATGAGAATAAGCAGCCTGTTTGTCTTCGGAGAAAAGTTTATTGTATTGTACTCTCCAGGGTATCAAGGTCAAGGTCCGTTTTAGAATTTGCACCCTGTGGTAGTGCCTCAAAGGCCAGGCCATGCTCCACAGGAATAGTGGTCCTTCTGTGACTGCTATCACAAGGACATCCACATGTGGCAGGCAAAAAAAAAAAATGCTCAAGATCCTCATGGGGAAGCCAGTAAAGCTGCCACATGATTCTAGTGCCCTTTGGTACCACTTCAGCTGCCTTCCATTCATAGAGAGCCATGCAATGTAAAGCTTATGCAGAGGAAAGGATTTGGCTTTCTCAAACCCTCCAAAATGGGGTCCCTACCTGCTGAATACTCTGCCAGTATCTGATATGGACCATGGACACTACTTGGAAAATGAGCAATGGTAACATCTCAACTAAAGAGTCACAGAATAGAAGAAATTCCCCTCAGGAGAAAGCTTCTCTTCTTCCACTGACAAAGCATCTCCAAAGGCCCCTTCATCTCATTCACTTTCTCCAGCCAATCCCTATGTACACCAGAGGTTCTCAAAAGATCAAGTCCCTCAGGCTCCTAACTAAACATGAATTCTTTCTGCCCCTAACCACCTCCAAGTGGTCTACTGAAGATCCCTCAGCCATTGGGGTCCAAGAGTGTGGCCTATAGACTGTCCCATCAAAAGGCAAGAAATTAAGACCATATGAAAGCAGCCCATTAACTGCTGACCATGAGGGGCTCCACCCCAATGTTGTGCCCCCCAGCCTCCTTGAACCAGGAACCATCAAATTCTGTACTCCAGCCCCTGTAGCAACTCCTAACCCAGCTCTACAGCCACTGTGCACACTGCAGGAAACCCGCTGCTTGCTTACAAAATGGTGGCTATAGAGCATCATATGGATTTCCTCAAAGGAGCTCTACCAACATGTTTCCAGCTTCCCACCCTTCTCTTCTGCACTCTCATCACTGAAGCTCACCCTTCATGGAGGGCAGGGCCACTCCATTAGAAGCTTGCACAGTTGGTTCTGCATTCCCCGTTTCAAGCATGGGCTGCATGAGAACACCCCTCTTGTTGAAGCCCCACCTGTTACTGTGGTCCAAGCTCCATTATTCAAGCACTCACCAACATATTGGTTGGCTCTCTTTTTTTTTATTTTATTTATTTTTAACTGCAAAGACTAATTGGGGGGGGGGTGTAACATGAATCAATCTCTCTGGCATAACAAGGAGAGGTAACAGAAGGATGAAAACAAGTGAGCACACTTCCTGCACCTCACTCTCCTAGGTGGGCAGCAGCTCACAAATCTGGCTTCTGAACTAACCCACCACACCCTTGTTTCACTGGGGAAGGGGGATGAGTGAAGAGATCAACAAACCAGCCCCCTAAAAGCTGCTATTCAAAGGCACCCTGAAGTTCTACCTCAGGCTCTGATTTACCTGAGCCCCAGGGAACTAGACTCAAGATCTACCCAGCTGCACCAAACCAGACTATCACCACTTGCTGGACACAGAAATACTGGCTAAGTTTAGGTTTGCACCAATCTTTATAGAAATGTTGTGATCACTGAAGGTTAACGTTGAGCTTCTACCTGCTGGCCAGAGGGACACAATCCACTTGTCTGAACTAGTCTAGAAGTATCTAAGGAACTTTTAGGCAGGCCTTTGCCAAGTTTTCTTTGGATTACTCTCTTAAGATCACATATGTGGTATTCATCATTTGTTCTTTGTTGACCACTGATAACACATACTGTAAGTTCTTCAAATGCTTAAAAGACTAACAGAAAAACTTACCCTTCCAGGAAGAACTACTGCTTTAACAACTCTTGATATCCCAAGGTCATACAAACAAAGAGCACTTCCTTCAGCTTCCTCCAATGCAACAAGCAGCCCAGCTCTTTTCTGCCAAGAAAATTCTTTCACTGCAAGGACAGTGGGGGGCTGTTCAGTTACTCCGCTGAAGCGATATGCTGACAGCCTCTCACCTGTGCTGGCATTTGCCACTTCAAGCTGAGGACCACATGCCAACCAAGCTAATCCGTTTCTCCCTATAAATGTAAAGGTTAAACAAAACACATGTCAGTTTGCATCAGACATGGGGATACTCTAGACCAGGGGTTCTCAACCCAGTCCTCAGGGTACACTTAGCCAGGCAGGTTTTCAAGATAGCCACAATGAACATCCACATGTAAATTTGAATGTGCTGCCTCTATTTTGTGCACATCTCATACATATTCATTGTGGATATCCTGAAAACCTAAGTGTGTCCCCGAGAACTGGGTTCAGAACCACTGCTCGTAAAGCAAACATAAAGCAGTCATGGATAAAATATTGCCATAATATCAGTAAAGCAGGAATGGGATCTAACTTATTACAAGTAAGGACATAAGATGGTCCAATGAGACCAGCATCCTGTCCCTAACAGTAACTAGTTTGGGTTACAGGTACACAGCAGTCCTCAAAAAGTAAATCAAAATTTTCATTGGGAAAGCAACCCCTTGTTCCTTGAAATGAACCATCTGGCCAATAAGCACTCTTGCTCCAGGAACTTGTTCAAACCTCTTTTTGAAGCCCACTACGTTAGTCACATTGAACATATCCTCAGGCTATATAGATTGCAGTTTAATAAAGCAACATTTGAAAAAGTACTTTGATTTGCGTTCAGTTTGCTGGCTGTTAGTTTCATGGAGTGTGCTCTTGTTTTAGTATTGAAAACATTAAAGCCGCCATTACCTATTTAACCATCTCATTTCATTTGTGATTTTATAAAACCTATGTATTTTTACACACAACACAGGTGTTGTGTTATTTTTACAATGCGCGAGACAGCCCCCACATGCTATATATATGAGAATGCACTGTAAGTATTTTTTCATTTGCTCCGATTCCAGCCTCTCTCCCCTTCTCTCCCAATGAGTCCTGTATTTCTTTGTATTTCATTCGCCTTCTCTGGTGATAACAGTGATCCAGTCAGGCAGACTTGTGACAGAATTGAGGGCTTTTCCTCTCTTGTGTCCCACCTTCTCTGATGCAACTTCCTGTGATTGCACCAATTCCGCCACAAGGCTGCCTGTCTGGATCACTGCTATCACCAGAGATAGCAACAAAGTACAGAGGCTTGAGGGGAGGGTGAGGGAAGGAGAGGAAGAGATGAAGGACACAAGGAGGACTGCAGTGAGTATGGAGGAGAGGAAGGGAGAGAAAGAGAGAGGAAAGCCCCAATGCTGGCAGTAGGCTGCTAGATATTTACTCAAAATGCACAGTATATTCTTGGGCACATTATATCAGTTTTGTTTTTGGGGGTTTTTTTTTTATAGTGCAGCAATTTCTGTATGTTATATATGTGAGCATGTTACTTATCCCCCTCACTCATCTCCTTTCCAAACTATTCAGCTCTATTGTGCTCAGCTTTATTTTTCTTTTTAATAATGGAGCTGTTACATCCCATATTTTTATAGTCCTCCTCTGACCCTTTTCTAGCTCTGCTATATTCTTTTTGACATGACGCAACAGACCTCTCACAGTGCTGAGGGTACATCATGCCAAGGACTATACAAAAGCATGATAGGCATTATTCAAAAAAAGGAAAGAAAACTACACACAAACATTCTGTTTACGTTATAGGAAGCCATTGAAAACTGGACTGAAAATTCAATGTATTCTCCACAATGGCTCCAACATCTTTTTCTTGGTGGTGATTGACTCCCCTGCATTCTGTATCTGTGGCTGAAATTCTTCCCCCTCCCCCACCACCAATATACTTGTCTTAATAGCAGACACTATATAATGTGGACACTTGCTCTCCTCTCAGGACCCTTCTACATATCTTCACAATGCTTCAAAGTTTTAAGACTTTGAATAACTGTTATCCACAAATTAGATCACCTCCCTCCTCCTTTTTACAGATCATTTAAACATTGAACAGTTCCAAGCTATAGACCCATATGGAAAACTGACCACTCACAATTCAGCTCTCAAATCTTGAGCCACAAAGTGCAGGAAGTGTGGGAGGTCTCAAGGCTTGAAACTGCAAGACCACCAAAGCTTCCTGCACACCATCACTCAAGCTTTCAGAAAAGTGGAATAGCAACGGGGAAGTAGGGAAACAGAGACACATTTCTTTTGCAGCTGCAGTCACCAAAGGGAGGGGGAATAGGTGGCAGGCTCCAAAAAAGATTGGGTAATGAAGGGGGGGGGGAGGGGGAAGGAGATGTCACATTGCTGACAGTATTTTTCTGGAAGGAAAAACGCATATCATTGTCACAAACCAGCAGCATTACCTTAAGGGACTGATTTACTAAACTTTTGTTGTGTACAGACATAAAAAGTGGAAAAAGAGCCTTCCTGTGAGTTTTATCCTGTTTGACTTTATACCACCTATAACAAAGTGCCACTCCTTCACCACTTTGATCTACTACTACTACTTATTTCTAAAGCGCTACTAGACGTACGCAGTGCTGTACACTTGAACATGAAGAGATCTATCCTATAATTTTTGTCTGATACCTACTGTCAACAGGGTCTGCCACTGGTTGCCCTCCCTGTCACCAGGTATGAGGTGCCTATTATGTCTACATCTTCATTAAGTGTCATGCATTATTCATGCTATTTTATCAGTGGAACTGCAAGTAAATAAGTTTATTCAGGAGAATCTTTAACTTACGTTTACCAGTAATTAGATTTTTAACCATTTTAAAAATGCTGGTCCAAGTCCTAATACTGTCACAACTAGACTACTGTAATTTGCTATATTTAGGGGTTTCTGCTAAACTGCTTAAAGAACTTCACCTATTTGTAAGGCTCCTGCCTACTCAGTATCAGCCAGAAGTTCCTCCGCCACTTTGATACTCCATAGGGGAAAATTAGGTTCTTACCTTGGTAATTTTCTTTCCTTTAGTCACAGCAGATGAATCCATTAACTGATGGGTTATGTCCGCCTACAAGCAGGTGAGGATAGAGAACACTGAAAAACCATAGTGCTCTAAGGATGGCTAGCTCCATCTGCCTTCAGTATTCGAAACTTCCAAAGCAGAGTGTATCCTCAAAGTAGAATAACATGAACTTTCCTCACAGCGAACGAATGCCCCAGAACAGGAGCAATAATCACACAAAGGAGGGACGATCTCAACCTCCTGTAACAGAACAGAAATCCTGAAGACTGTTTTCCAACTTCTCCCAATGAGGGAACATGTCTGCAGGAAACAACTGAGCAAATAGACAGACAGGGAGGGATCATGGATTCATCTGCTGTGACTAAAAGAAAGAAAATTACCAAGGAAAGAACCTAATTTTCCCTTCCTTGTCATCAGCAGCAGATGAATCCATTAACTGATGGGATGTACAAAAGCTCTCCCTAGTTAGGGCGGGAATCTGTCACTCCCAAAGCAAGCACTTGCGCTCCAAACTGCGCGTCCCACTTCGCTGCAACATCCAGCCTGTAATGCCGGACAAAGGAGAGCTTAGAAGCCCAAGTAGCCACACTACAGATCTCCTGAAGAGAGAGTGCTCCTGTTTCGGCCCACGAAGAGGAAATCGCTCTTGTGGAATGCGCTTTAAATGCGTCAGGCGGAGACCGCCCTGACAGCAGGTACACAGAAAAAATTACTTCCTTGAGCCAACGGGCTATAGTGGCCTTAGACGCCGGAGACCCTCTTCGAGGATTGACAAGACAAAAAGGTGATCAGAGGTCCTGAAGTCATTTGACATTTGTAGATACTGCAAAAAAGCCCTGCGAACATCCAGAAGATGTAACTGCCCAAAAGATTCCGGAAACTCCTCCCTAGTAAAGAAAGGCAGATAAATGGGCTGGTTTAGGTGAAACGCTGAAACCACCTTAGGCAGGAAGGAAGGCACTGTACGTATCGTTACTCCGGACTCTGAGAATTGCAGAAAGGGGTCTCAACAGGACACAGCCTGGAGCTCAGACACACATCTCGCCGAAGTTATGGCCACCAAAAAGACTGTCTTTAGAGTCACGTCCTTCTCTGAAGCTCGCCTCAGCGGCTCGAAGGGCGAACACTGGAGCACCTTCAACACCAGCCCCAGGTTCCAAGCCAGACACGGCAGCCGCACTGGAGGGCGAAGCCGGAGCGCCTCTCTTAGAAATCGGGCAACGTTCGGATGAGCAGCCAGGAAAAGGCCAGAGAACTTCCCTCGAAAGCATGCCAATGCTGCCACTTGCACTCGCAGGGAATTGTAGGCCAAGCCTTTTTGTAAACCATCCTGCAAAAACTCCAGTATTGGTGAGACTGTAGCCCTCGTGGGTGTGATCGACTTTGAAACCCACCACACCTCAAACTGGTGCCAGATCCGGGCATAAGCAACGGAAGTGGACCGCTTGCGGGCCTGCAAGAGAGTGGAGATGACTTTGTTAGAATAGCCTTTGTCTCTCAATTGCGCCCTCTCAAGTGCCATGCCGTAAGACCAAAGCAGCAAGGATCCTCCATGGTCACCGGACCCTGCATCAACAGGTTCGGTACCAGAGGCAAAGGAAGACGGGCTTCCACAAGCATCCACCGGAGGTCCGTGTACCACGGCCGCCTGGCCAATCCGGGGCAATGAGAATCACCACTCCTTGATGTAGCCAAATTCGCAGGAGGACTCGCCCTATATCAAGGGCCAAGGAGGGAAAACATACAGGAGGCCCAGAGGCCAGGGTTGAGCCAAGGCATCCAACCCCGCCGAGCAAGGATCTCTCTGTCTGCTGAAAAAGCACGGGACTTTGGCATTTGCGCTTGACGCCATAAGATCCGCTACGGCCGTTCCCCATTTGGCACAGATCTGAAGAAACACTTTGTCTGCCAGTTCCCACTCCACTGGGTCGATTTGATGCCTGCTTAGAAAATCGGCTTGCATGTTGCTCTCACCTGCTATGTGAGCTGCTGACAGAAGCTGCAGATGTAGCTCGGCCCAGTGGCAAATCTGAGCGGCCTCCACAGCCAGTGCTCTGCACTGAGTGCCGCCCTGTCGATTTATGTAGGCCACAGCTGTCGTGTTGTCCGACAGAACTCTGACAGCCAGCCCCTCCAGAGTCTTGTGAAAGGCCAGAAGAGCCTGGAATATCGCTCTCAGTTCCAAGCGATTGATGGACCACCCCGATTCGCGGGTGTCCACAGGCCCTGGGCATAGCTTCCCTTGCAATGTGCTCCCCAGCTGACCAGGCTGGCATCGGTTATCACCAGGCACCAAGAGGGAAGCGCCAGCAGCATTCCTCGCCGCAGCATGCTGTCGAAGAGCCACCACTCCAAACTGAGCCAGACCGCAGGGAGCCACGTGAGTCTGCGTTGATAATCCTGGGACATTGGAGACCATCGTTGAAGCAGGGCAATCTGCAGAGGTCTCAAGTGCGCTCTCGCCCATGGCACTACCTCCAAAGTGGCCGTCATCGACCCCAGCAACTGGACAAAGTCCCAAGCTCGCGGGCGAGGCATCCTCAGGAGCAGACGGACCCGATTCTGAAGCTTGCACCACCTTTGGTCGGGTAGAAAGACAAACCCCGAGGCCGCGTCGAACCGGACCCCCAAATATTCGAGAGATTGAGAGGGGGTCAGGTGACTTTTGGGTATACTGATGACCCAGCCCAGAGATTGCAGTACTAAGACCACTCTGGCTGTGGCCAGACGACTTTCGTCTGCCGAATCCGCTCTGATGAGCCAGTCGTCAAGGTACGGGTGAACCCGGATACCCTGTCACCTGAGAAAAGCAGCTACAACCACCATAACCTCGGAAAAGGTGCGGGGAGCTGTGGCGAGGCCAAAAGGCAAGGCCCGAAACTGGAAATGTTTTCCCAACACCGCAAACCAGAGAAACCGGTGATGCGGGGGCCAAATAGGAATGTGCAAGTAAGCTTCTTTTAGGTCCAGAGACGTGAGAAACTCTCCTGGCTGTACCGCCGCAATGACGTAGCACAGGGTTTCCATGCAAAAATGTTGCACTCTTAGCACCTCGTTGACTGACCTTAAGTCGAGGATCGGTCGGAAAGACTGCCTTTTCGAGGCGACCGCAGCCACGTTTGGCGGGAAGCACACGGATCACCCCTCCAAGGTGCAACAAGACTTGTAAGGTCTCCTCTACCGCCACCCGTTTGACGGCAGTACTGCATCGGGACTCCACAAACACGTCTCTCACCGGGGCGCTGAATTCCAATCGGTAACCCTCTCTGATCAGGTCCAGGACCCACTGATCGGAGGTAATCTTGGTCCATTCCTCGAGAAAGAGGGAAAGACGTCCTCCTACTGCAGGAATCGAGGAATGGACCGGCACCCCATCATTGAGGGCACCACCAGCCACAACATCCCAGCTTCAACTGGCAAAGCACAGGAGCAACCCCAGGCAGAATTTTTCCAGGAGCTGATCAAGCTACGTCCATACCTGCTGGGAGACAGAGAAATATGAAGGCAGATGGAGCTAGCCGTCCATAGAGCACTATGGTTTTTCAGTGTTCTCTATCTCCACCTGCTGGTAGGCGGACATAACCCATCAGTTAATGGATTCATCTGCTACTGATGACAAGGAACAATGAACTTGAACTCCAGAGAAGGGAAAAACACTTAGGTAAGAAGCAAGCTGCCCTCAGCAAGAAAAAAGTCAGTGAAATGTGCCCAGCACTATGAAAAGGCAGAAACTGCCAAGACCAAAATCTGACATTACCCACTGCTACCAAAATGAGCAGGCATAAAATACAAGGCAGCTTGAGATAAGAGATATCAAATACTTATTCAAGTCTCTAAAAACCACTACTTATAAAAACCTGGGGACACTTTCTGTGGTTTCCTTGCATTCTAGCTACTTCACATGGACTTTAATAGAAAGTTAAGTAATTTGATTCTTGATTACTGTACTTTGCTTTCCTGGATATCTTAACTCTTAGGTAGAAAGCTCAAATCCAGATCCTCTAGGGTAGCATTTTCTGAAATGCTACCTGTTCCACGTGCAGGGCCCAAGACACAGACAGAGCTCCAGAGTCTCAATGCGTGGATGAGACGATGGTGCAGGGAAGAGGGTTTTAGATTTGTTAGGAACTGGGCAACATTCTGGGGAAGGGGGAGCCTATTCCGAAAGGATGGGCTCTACCTTAACCAGGGTGGGACCAGGCTGCTGGCGTTGGCATTTAAAAAGGAGATAGAGCAGCTTTTAAACTAGAAATGGGGGGAAGGCCGACAGTCGCTCAAAAGCGCATGGTTCTGGAAAAGGTATCTTGCAAAGATACCTCACAAACAGGGAAGATAGGGTTTCTGGATAGTGAGGTTGCACAACAGACCGTGGTAGGCCAGGTGCCCTTAAATACAACTAAAGATCAGACAAAAGATGTCAAATCAGTAGTGTCAGGTACTAAGCATCATGCAAATAAGAACAACAAACATACTCTGAAATGTCTATATGCAAATGCTAGGAGTCTAAGAAATAAGATGGGAGAGTTGGAATATATTGCACTAAATGAAAAATTGGATATAATAGGCATTACTGAGACCTGATGGAAGGAGGATAACCAGTGGGACACTGTCATACCGGGGTACAAAGTATATCGTAATGATAGGGTGGACCGGACTGGTGGAGGGGTAGCATTGTATATTAACGAGAGCCTTGACTCAGATAGATTACAAATTCAGCAGGACACAAATCACACCTTTGAATCACTGTGGGTTGAAATTCCATGTATAAAAGGGAAAAAAATGGTGATAGGAGTTTACTACCGTCCGCCTCGCCAGGATGAGCAGGTAGACACAGAAATGATAAAAGAAATCAGAGACGCGAACAAAATGGGCAATGTGATAATAATGGGTGACTTCAATTATCCAAATATAGACTGGGTAAATGTAACATCGGGACACGCTACAGAGATACAATTCCTTGATGAAATCAAGGACAGCTTTATGGAGCAACTGGTGCAGGAGCCGACGAGAGAGGGAAAAATTCTAGACTTGGTCCTTAGTGGAGCGCATGATCTGGTGAGGGACGTTATGGTACTGGGGCCGCTTGATAACAGTGACCATAATATGATCAGTTTTGACATCGACCTTGAAGTAACTGTACACAGAAAGTCAAGTACGTTAGTGTTTAACTTTAAAAAAGGAGACTATGATAAAATGAGAAGAACGGTAAAAAAAAAAACTTAGGGGGGCAACTGAGAGAGTAAAAACTGTACAACAGGCGTGGACGCTGTTCAAAAATACCATCCTGGAGGCCCAGGCCATACATATTCCGCGAATTAGAAAAGAAAGACGGAAGTCCAAAAGACACCCGGCCTGGTTGAAAAGTGAGGTGAAGGAAGCTATTAGGGCTAAAAGAAACGCCTTCAGAAAATGGAAGAAGGAACCGTCTGAAAATAACAAGAAACAGCATAAGGAGTGTCAAAGCAAATGCAAGGCGCAGATTAAGAAGGCCAAGAGGGAGTATGAAAAAAGATAGCATTAGAGGCAAAAAAACATAGTAAAAATTTTTTTCGGTATATTAAAAGCAGGAAGCCGGCAAAAGAATTGGTTGGGCCGCTGGATGACCGAGGGGTAAAAGGGGCGATCAAGGAAGACAAAGATGTAGCGGAGAGACTGAATGAATTCTTTGCTTCGGTCTTCACCAAGGAAGATTTGGGTGGGATACCGGTGTCGGAAATGGTATTTAAAGCGGACGAGTTGGAGAAACTTACTGACTTCACGGTAAACCTGGAGGACGTAATGGGGCAGTTCGGCAAACTGAAGAGTAGCAAATCTCCTGGACCGGATGGTATTCATCCTAGAGTACTGATAGAACTGAAAAACGAGCTTGCGGAGCTACTGCTAGTGATATGCAACTTATCCTTAAAATCGAGCGTGGTACCGGAAGATTGGAGGGTGGCCAATGTAACGCCCATTTTTAAAAAAGGCTCCAGGGGAGATCCGGGAAATTATAGACCGGTGAGTCTGACGTCGGTGCCTGGGAAAATGGTAGAGGCTATTATTAAAAACAAAATTACAGAGCACATCCGAGGACATGGATTACTGAGACCAAGTCAGCATGGCTTTTGTGTGGGGAAATCTTGCCGGACCAATTTACTTCAATTCTTTGAAGGAGTGAACAAACATGTGGACAAAGGGGAGTCGGTTGATATTGTGTATCTGGATTTTCAAAAGGCGTTTGACAAGGTACCTCATGAAAGGCTACAGAGGAAATTGGAGGGTCATGGGATAGGAGGAAATGTCCTATTGTGGATTAAAAGCTGGTTGAAGGATAGGAAACAGAGAGTGGGGTTAAATGGGCAGTATTCACAATGGAGAAGGGTAGTTAGTGGGGTTCCTCAAGGGTCCGTGTTAGGACCGCTGCTTTTATAAATGATTTAGAGATGGGAGTAACTAGCGAGGTAATTAAATTTGCTGATGACACAAAGTTATTCAAAGTCGTTAAATCACGACAGGATTGTGAAAAATTACAAGAGGACCTTACAAGACTGGGAGACTGGGCGGCTAAATGGCAGATGATGTTTAATGTGAGCAAGTGCAAGGTGATGCATGTGGGAAAAAAGAACCCGAATTATAGCTACGTCATGCAAGGTTCCACGTTAGGAGTTACGGACCAAGAAAGGGATCTGGGTGTCGTCGTCGATAACACACTGAAACCTTCTGCTCAGTGTGCTGCTGCGGCTAAGAAAGCGAATAGAATGTTGGGTATTATTAGGAAAGGTATGGAAAACAGGTGTGAGGATGTTATAATGCCGTTGTATCGCTCCATGGTGCGACCGCACCTTGAGTATTGTGTTCAATTCTGGTCGCCGCATCTCAAGAAGGATATAGTAGAATTGGAAAAGGTGCAGCGAAGGGCGACTAAAATGATAGCGGGGATGGGACGACTTCCCTATGAAGAAAGACTAAGGAGGCTAGGGCTATACAGCTTGGAGAAGAGACGGCTTTGGGGAGACATGATAGAGGTATATAAAATAATGAGTGGAGTGGAACAGGTGGATGTGAAGCATCTATTCACGCTTTCCAAAAATACTAGGACTAGGGGGCATGCGATGAAACTACAGTGTAGTAAATTTAAAACAAATCGGAGAAAATTTTTCTTCACCCAACGTGTAATTAAACTCTGGAATTCGTTGCCGGAGAAAGTGGTGAAGGCGGTTAGCTTAGCAGAGTTTAAAAAGGGGTTGGACGGTTTCCTAAAGGACAAGTCCATAAACCGCTACTAAACGGACTTGGAAAAATCCAAAATTCCAGGAATAACATGTATAGAATGTTTGTACGTTTGGGAAGCTTGCCAGGTGCCCTTGGCCTGGATTGGCCGCTGTCGTGGACAGGATGCTGGGCTCGAAGGACCCTTGGTCTTTTCCCAGTATGGCATTACTTATGTACTTATGTACTTATGTTTAATGTTTAACTGGCCAACCCAGTTGGTCGGGTATGTTTTTCCAATACTGAAATCCCTTTTTATTGGACAATACATACAAATAGTTAATAAAGCAAAGATACTTACCTGTACCAGGTATTCTCCAAGGACAGCAGGCTGATCATTCTCACAAGTGGGTCGAGAATCCGCATCAGCCCGGGAATCGGCATAAAGCATAGCAAAAAACAAAAACAAACAAACAAACAAAAAAAAAAAAAAAACTTTGCTACAGCCTTCCCGCCCGCCGCGTGACCGTGTTCCTAAGCTTAATCCAAAAGCATAAGAAAAAAAGAAAAAGAAACAACTCCAAGGGGATGTGGGCGGGATTGTGAGAATTATCAAACTGCTGTCTTTGGAGAATACCCGCTACAGGTAAGTAACTTCGCTTTTTCCGAGGACAAGCAGGCTGAGTTATTCTCACAAGTGGCATCCAGGCTCACCCAAAACAACACTGGTTAACTGGGCATAGATTAACCTGAAACTATATACAAACTAGCTAAGAATGCAGTCTGGAAAAGAACAAACCGGGCCTAGGAGGATGGAGTTGGATTCTAAACCCCAAACAGATTCTGCAACGCTGACTGCCCAAACCGACTATCGCATCTGGTATCCTGCTCAAGGAAGTAGTGACATGTGAATGTGTGGACTGAAAACCACGTTGCAGCTTTGCAAATTTCTTCAGTGGAGGCTGGCTTTAAGTGAGCAACTGACGCAGAAATGGCTCTGACATTATGAGCCATGACATGACCCTCCAGAGACAGCCCAGCTCAGGCATAAGCAAAGGAAATGCAACCTGCTAGCCAACTGGAAATGGTGCGTTTACCGATGGCGAATCTCCTCCTGTTGGGATCAAAACAAACAACTGGGCGGACTGTCTGAAGAGCTTCGTCTGCTCCATGTAAAAGGCCAATGCTCTCTTGCAGTCCAAGGTGTGCAAGCTGTATCGCCAGGGTGGGCATGAGGACAGGGAAAAATGTTGGCAAGACAATCAACTGGTTCAGATGGAACTCCAACAGCACCTCAGCAGGAACTTAGGGTGCATCTGGAGGACTACTCTGTTGTGATGAAACTTAGTATAAGGTGCATCTACTACTAAGGCCTGAAACTCACTGACCCTACGAGCTGAAGAAAATGACCTTCCAGGTCAAGTACTTCAGATGGCAGAAATTCAGTGGCTCAAAAGGAGCTTTCATCAGCTGGGTGAGACCACCACTGAGATCCCATGACACTGGTGGAGGTTTGACAGGGGGCTTTGACAAAAGCAAACCTCTCATTAAGCGAACCAAAGGCTGTCCAGAGATAGGCTTACCTTCTACACATTTATAAGCACTAATAGCACTAAGGTGAACCCTTGCGGAGTTGGTCTTAAGACCAGACTCTGATAAGTGCAGAGGGTATTCAAGCAGAGTATGTGTAGGACAAGAAAGGGGATCTATGGCCTTGCTGTCACAACAGACAGCAAACCTCCTCCATTTAAAAGAGTAACACCTCTTTGTGGAATCTTTCTTGGAAGCCAGCAAGACTCAGGAGAAACCCTCCGTAAGACCCAAGAAAGCAAATTCTAGGCTCTCAACATCCCAAAGTCAGATTGAACTGAATTGTCTACCATTGTAGAGAGTGCACAAGCTCCGGGAACACTCGGATGACAACCTCCCGACCTCCCGTGCCTTGATACCACAGAAAAGCCAGGGTCCATTGAGGAGATCTCATGTGAAGACGTGCACCCCCAGTCTGCGTAGCGACGCTGCAACTACTGCTAGACATTTTGTAAACACCCTGGGAGCTGACACGAGGCCAAAACGCAACATGCGGTACTGAAAGTGATGTGTTCCCAACCGAAACCGAAGATACTTCCTGTGAGCTGAAAGCATCAGGATGTGTGTACAAGCATCCTTCAAGTCCAGAGAGCACAGCCAATCGTTCTCCTGAGTCATGGGAAGAAGGGTGCCCTGGGAAACCATCCTGAACTTTTCTCGGATTAGAAATTTATTCAGGACCCTTAGGTCTAGGACGGGATACATCCCCCCTGTCTTTTTCTGCACAAGGAAGTACCTGGAATAGAATCCCAACCCTTCTTCCCCTGGTGGAACGGGTTCGACCGCATGGGCCTTTAGAAGGGCGGAGAGTTCCTCTGCAAGTACCTGCTTGTATGACAGCTGAATGAATGAGATCTCAGTGGGCAACTTGGAGGTTTGGATATCAAATTGAGGGTGTATCCTAGCCGAACTATTTGAAGAACCCACTGGTTGGAGGTAATGAGAGGCCACCTTTGGTGAAAATATTTTAACCTCCCCACAACCAGTAAGTCGTCCAGCACAGACACTTATGGTGGCTATGCTCTGTTGGAGCTAGTCAATATCCCATCCCTTGCTTTTGATGAGGAGCAGCAGGGGCATTGGGCGCACGCTGTTGATGAGAATGAGCGAGCTGGGTTGCAGCCTGAGCAAGCTAGCAAGCTGCAGCAGCACACCTACGCCTAGAACAGGCATTAGAAGCACTCCGTGGCCCACCAAAATACCTCCTAGATGAGGAGGTGGTGGCAGAAGGCGCCTGGTGGGAGAGAAGAAGACATGGCATCAGTGTGCTTCTTGATGTGATCAAACCAGCTCCTCAACCTTCTATCCAAAAAGATTACCCCCACCCCGGCAAGAAACATCCACCATTCACTGCTGGACCGAATGGTCCAGGTCAGAGACATGCAGCCATGAGAGTCTGTGCATCGCTATACCCTGGGCAGAGATCCTGGATGCCACGTCAAAAGCGTTGTAAGTGCTTCTGCGACATGCCTTCTAATGCTTGACCAGATGGCAAAAAGAGTGGTGTCTGTGCTTCTTGGTCTTCGCCCGATGCACCTCACCGAGACTCCTCTGTGCCAACGAGGGCGACGTTAAATCCTCCTGTCGCCTCGGAGTTGGGTCCGACAAAGGCCAGTCCTGGGGAGCCTGAACAGCAGGAGGCCTCGAAACAGGTGGAGACCACCTCAACACCTCACTGCTCCCAGTGTCTCTGGGCCTCGCAGCAGCCATCTCTACCTCAACTCCCAATTTCGATGCCTCTCTTGATGCCAATGTAGAAGGACCAGATTGAGCTCCAAAAAGTTTCTCTCTCTGAGCTTCTCAGGAAATTTACATCCTTTTCGAAAGGACACAATTTGCCGGGCTATGGTCGGGCCCAAGACACTGAATACATCAAGAATGTGTATCAGTACCCAAGATGGTCCAGTTGCACAATACAACGTTTGCAGCCACTGGGGGTCTTCGATGACATAGAAGGGAAAACAGCCTCGGCAAAATTAAGAGACTTCATTGTGCCGAAAAATAAAAGCACAAAAATGAGAAGCCTGACTGAGCAGGCCTAAGTGCAGCCCGCAACAAAAAAAATAAAGAAAACTTATACACGGGCTCAAAAAACTAAAAAATAAATAACAGGTTTTTTGGGGTTTTTTTTTAAGGGGAGGGAGGGTGAAACAATAGTACAGGGAGAGAAGAACACAAAAAATTTCATTTAAAAAAAAAAAAGAGCGACTGCAAAAAAAAAAAAAAACGCTGCTCATGTGGAGAAAAATCAACCAAGTGCGGATGGGAAGGCACTCCGCACATGTGCACGGTGCAGCACGCGCACCCAAAGGCTCTACACCAAAGTTTTTTCTTTTTGATGTGTAGTATGCTGATTCCCGGGCCAACGCAGATCGTCGACCCACTTGTAAGAATAACTGAGCATGTTTGTATTTTATAACTAATCATCCCATCTTGGAAGAGTATTCAGATAAGTCATAATAGTCACAGTGTATATAAATACTATATATATGTATATATATTACCTGTGGTAAACTTTCCACGAAGTACAGAATCTAAGGTAATCTCATCTTCCCCCAAGGCCTGAACAGTCACTTCTGAGAACTGCAGTAAGCTGCTGGTTACCTGTGCACAGAGTTCCTGCATGTTTCAACCTAAATGCAACAAAAGATAAATACATTTTTGTCATATTTAAAGTCTACATATGGTTTCAAAGTATAAAAACTAAAGAGTACCAATGTGTAAAGTTCAGAATTGGTAAAGCGAAGATACTTACCTGTAGTAGGTATTCTCCAACAGCAGGCTGAATACTATCACAACCGGGTCGACGATCCGCATCGGCCCGGGAACTGGCGTAACATAGCAAAAAAATAAAAGTTTGCCAGAGCCTTCTGGTGCGGTGCAGCGCACACAGCACGGACTGACTTCCAGCCTGAGCTCTTCAGTTAAGTTCTAAAGCATTGTGATAAAGTCACATCCAGGAGAGTTGGGTTAAGGCAGTGTCAGTTTGAAATACAAGTCCCAGAAGGCATTGCAGGCAAGGAGCCAGGGGGTGAGATGAAGAGCCCGGACTGGACCCCTAGCTGCAATCAAGGAAGACACGGGTGTAAGCTGGCAGGATGTGTAGAGTGGCTGCCACTAGGGGGAAAGAGAGATAGGAAACCCTGTGTGCAGGAGCTCCTAATTAGTCTAATGCTTAATTCAGCTGATATGGGTGTGGGGGAAGCAAGTGGAAGGAGAATGATTGGTTGTGAGAGCAGAAGCCAGGGATTGATTAGGCAGGTGGGAAGGAGTCCCAGAGGAGTTCAGTTCAGGAGGAGAGAAGTGAGAGAGAACCAGTTGCAGGGAAAATCCCTTGGGTGTGAGAAGTCCCTAAAGTATTGAAACCTCCTGAAGGTAAAGGCTAAGTTGTGATTTAACTGGGATGATGAACTGAATGAACTGTTTGTCTTGGGAATTGAATTACTGTTTACTGTGCACTGGATAAAGAGCCCAGACTGAAGCTGACTGTGAGCCTGTATTGAATCCTGGTAGGTGCTGGCAGCCTACTGCTTAAAGGGGACTATTTGCCACACCCTTTCAGGTGGCTTACATGTGTTTAAGATTGAAGGTGAATGCTGCTGTGGAACCGTGTATCAGGTGTACTAGAAACCTGCATGGAACAAAAGCCTTAAGATTGAAGTTGCTGGTGGACATTTGTTTCTTGATTGTACCGGGAGTGCTCTCCCTGGTGACAGCATAAAGAAACAAACAACTCCAAGGGGAGGTGGGTGGGAATGTGAGAATAATCAGCCTGCTGTCCTCGGAGAATACCTGCTACAGGTAAGTATCTTCGCTTTCTCTGAGGACAAGCAGGCTGAGTTGTTTTCACAACTGGGGTATCCCTAGCATCCAGGCTCATGCAAAATAACATAGGTCAATTGGGCCTTGCAACGACATAACGTAGATTAACCTGAAACTATATACACAACTAGTTGAGACTGCAGCCTGGAACAGAATAAAAACAGGCCTTCATGGGTGGAGTTGGATTCTAAACCTCAAACAGATTCTGCAGCACCGTCTGCCCAAACTGACTGTCGCGTCGGGTATCCTGCTCAAGGCAGTAATGCGAAGTCAATGTTTGGACTGAAGACCACGTCGTAGCTTTGCAAATCTCTTCAATGGAGGCTAAGTGAGCCACTGATGCAGACATGGCTCTGACATTATGAGCCGTGACATGACCCTCCAGAGTCAGCACAGCTTGGCCATAAGTGAAGGAAATGCAATCTGCTAGCCAATTGGAAATTGTACGTTTTCCCGATTGCGACTCCCCTCCTGGACTGTCTGAAGGGCTTCGTCCATTCCACATAAAAGTCCAATGCTCTCTTGCAGTCCAAGGTGTGCAAGCTGCTTTCACCAAGGTGGGCACGAGAGCGGGGAAAAAATGTTGGCAAGACAATTCTCCGACACCACCTTCGGTAGGAACTTAGGGTGCATGCGGAGGCTTACTCTGTGTGATGAAACTTAGCAAAAGGTGCATCCACTACTAGGGCCTGAAGCTCACTGACCCTAAAAGCTGAAGTAACAGGCAACAAGAAAATGACCTTCCAGGTCAAGTACTTCAGGTTGCAGGAATTCAGTGGCTCAAAAGGAGCTTTCATCAGCTGGGTGAGACCACCACTGAGATCCCATGACACTGGCGGAGGTTTGACAGGGGGCTTTGACAAAAGCAAACCTATCATTAAGTGAACAACTAAAGGCTGTCCAGAGATAGGCTTACCTTCTACACGTTGATAAGCACTGATTGCACTAAGGTGAGCCCTTACGGAGTTGGTCTTAAGACCAGACTCTGACAAGTGTAGAAGGTTTTCAAGCAGGGTCTGTGTAGGACAAGATAGAGGATCTACGGCCTTGCTGTCACACCAGACGGCAAGCCTCCTCCACTTGAAAGAGTAACACCTCTTAGTGGAATCATTCCTGGAAGTAAGCAAGACTCGGGAGACACCCTCCGAAAGACCCAAGGAAACGAATTCTAGGCTCTCAACATCCAGGCTGTGAGAGCCAGAGACTGGAAGTTGGGATGTAGAAGCGACCCCTTGTTCTGAGTGATAAGGGTCAGAAAACACTCCAATCTTCTCGTCTAGGTAAGTAGCTCTGAGCACCATGCTGTGTTCTGATACCAAAACCGTAACTCGAGCCCCTCCTGACATGAGGTACAATCACATGCCTACCTGCTTGTTTGGATGAGAACAATTTTGTGGATCAGCCAATCTCTGAAAGTCTTTAGAACAGTGTTCTTCAAAGCAAGGCCTGAAGTCTGGCAAAAAGATCCACAGAGGGGGTGCCCCACGCTCGGAAGATCTTACGGGCTACACCCATATTAAGGGACCACTCTTCAAGTTGCATTATCCTGCTCAGTCTGTCAGCCAGACTGTTGTTTACACCTGCCAGATAAGTGGCTTGTAGAAACATGACATGACGGTGTGCCCAGAGTCACATCTGGACAGCTTCCCGCTTGTTGGTGTAACACATTGCAACCTGATTGTATGAATTAAGATAATTTGGTTGGACAGCCAATCTCTGAAAGCATTCAGAGCATTCCAGATCGCTCTGAGTTCCAAGAGGTTGATCTGAAGTGCTGTTTACTGGGGGGGGGGGGGGGGGGGGGGGGCAGGCTCACTGAGTGTGAAGCCCATCTACATGAGCCCCCCACCCCAGGAGAGATGCATCCGTCGTCAGCACGTTTTGTGGCTGAGGAATTTGAAATGGAAGTCCCAAAGTCAGATTGGATCAAATTGTCCACCACTGAATAGAGCGTATCAGCTCGGGGGACACTTCGAGGTTGTCTTCTAGGCTCCCCATAGCTTGATACCACTGAGAAGCCAGGGTCCACTGAGCAGATCTCATATGAAGACGTGCCAAGGGTGTAACATATACTGTAGAAGCCATGTGGCCCAACCTCCTCATCCTCTGCCGAGCTGCGACTTGCTATGATGTCCGAACCTTGGACGCAAGGGACAGAAGGTTGTCCGCATGTGTCTCCAGGAGATAGGCTTGAACAGTTCACGTATCGAGAAGGGCTCCTATGAATTCCAAATGTTGGACAGGGGAGAGATGGGAGGGGTAGTATTACGAACCCTAGAAGCTTGAGCACCTGAAGTGTCTTCCGCATTGACTCCCGAGCACCATCCTCCGAGATGCTCTTCACCAGCCAGTCATCGAGATAAGAGAATATATGCACTCCCAGTCTGCATAGCGACGCTGCAACTACCGCTTGACATTTAGTAAACACCCTGAGAGCTGACACGAGGCCAAAACGCAACATGCGGTACTGAAAGTGTGTTCCCAGCCGAAACCGAAGATACTTCCTGTGAGCTGGTAGTATCGGGATATGTATCTATGCATCCATTCAAGTCCAGAGAAAATAGCCAATCGTTTTTCTGAATCATGGGAAGAAGGGTGCCCAGGGAAACCATCCTGAACCTTTCTCAGACCAGGAATTTGTTCAGAGCCCTCAGGTATAGGATGGGACGCATCCACCCTGTCTTTTTCTGCACAAAGAAGTACCTGGAATAGAATCCCTACAATTCTTCAACTGGTGGAACGGGTTCAACCACATGGGCCTTTAGAAGGGCGGAGAGTTCCTCTGCAAGTACCTGCTTATGTTGAGAGCTGAACATATGAGCCCTCGGTGGACAATTTGGAGGTTTGGATACCAGATTGAGGGTGTATCCTAACCGGATATTTGGAGAGGCCACCATTGATGAAACAAAAATTGTAACCTCCCCCCAAACCAGTAAGTCATCCGACACGGACACTTATGGTGGCTATGCTCTGCTGAAGCCAGTCAAAAGCCCATCCCTTGCTTTTGATGGGGAGCAGCAGGGGCCTTAGGCGCACTCTGTTGACGAGAACGAGCGTGCTGGGGTGTAGCCTAAGCAGGCTTGTGAACCGCTAGGGTACACCTACGCCTAGAATAGGCATAAGAAGTACTCCGGGACCCACCAAAATACCTCCTGGATGAGGAGGTGGCAGCAGAATGTGCCCGGCTGCAGAGAGAAGACATAGCATCAGTATGCTTCTTGATCTGGTCAACTAGTTCTTCGACTTTCCCTCGGAAAAGCTTATCCCTCCACCATGGGGCATCTGCCATTTTCTGCCTGACCGAATGGTCCAGGTCAGAGACACGCAGCCATGAGAGCCTGCACATCGCTATACCCTGGGCAGAGATTCTGGATGCCACGTCAAAAGTGTCGTAGGTGCCTCTGGCCAAGAACTTGCGACACGCCTTCTGCTGCTTGACCAGCTGGCAAAAAGGCTCAGCGTGCTCCTGAGGAAGTGTATCAACCAAGTCAGACAGCTGCCTCACTGGGTTCCGCAAGCAGACGTTCATGAAGAGCTGGCATGATTGAATATGGGCAATGAGCATAGTGGTCTGGTACATTTTTCTCTTTAGCGTTTGATCCCTGTCAGCTGAAGCCTGTTACCCTGTCTGTGTTTGTAGCACACCGTGCTTTCGTGGGAGTTTGTTTACTCCTCTCATTGCTCACAGCTTCTCTGTGTGCTGGTTGTTTCCAGTGTATGCTAGTTTGTTTCCCTAGCTAAGCTGCTTTCCCTGATTACCTTGCTTCCCTGCACCTGTGGGTGCTCTGTTTCTCTCTCTCTCTCTCTCTCTGTGCTGACTGAGCTCTGGTAAGAACGTTGTTTTTCCCCTTTGTTAGCTTTTATCCTTTAACTGCAGTGTAAGCCTGCCTCTCCCTGATTTGTTAGCAGCCCTGCCCTTTAGCCTGCTTTTACGCTTTGTCTGCTGTGCTTGTCTCCTGATTCTTGTGAACATTGCCCTTATCTGCTTGTTGTATGTATAGGCAGCCTTTCCTGTTTGCTTGCTTTTCCCTTTGCCTCTAGTATCTGTTATCTGACTCTGTGGCACTGCCTTGCGTACTCGTGTGTGGATTCCCTTGACCCTTGAGTGCTGTGTGGCACAGCCTAGTGTATTTGGGTGCTGTGTGGCACAGCCTAGTGTATGTGTGTGCTGTGTTAAAGCCTAGAGTGTTCCTGTGGAGCTTCGCTCTTATAGTCTGTGTCCCATTCTGTCCTTGACTTTATCTTCCCCTGGTTATAGCTTGTATCTCAGAAGGCAAAAGTAGAGACTAATAGACGATTCACCACTGGAGACGCGAGTCCAACAGTCTTTATTATATCAGAGATAACGACCCGACACAGGCCGTGTCGGGTCGTTAGTCAGTGGTGAATCGTCTATTAGTCTCTACTTTTGCCTTCTGTGATTCGTCATCGTAGAGAACTTTTCCTGTTCTATATTTTGGATATAGCTTGTATCTGCCAGCTTCTGGTCTGTCACCCTTCCCTTGTGTCACTAGCTACTGCTGTGTGCGTTGCATGTGCGCCAGTCCCTTTTGGGACCCCTCGTTGTTCATTTTCCCTTCCCCAGTGTGGACTTGGTTCCAGTTCGGTCGTGAGGCTCACAAGCTTGGACTCTGTACAAGTGGGTTCCCGTTCAGCCGTGAGGCCCGTCTGAATGGTCTATCTCCCTTTTTCTGGTGGTGCTAGTTGTTTGTCCTGAATGTGCAGGGTTTTGTGGCCGGGGTTTTGCTTTGCGCCTGATTGGTCCACCCTAAGCCTTGGCAAAAGTCCTTCCTAAGTCTCGGCCTGGGCACAAGGGCTCACGAACAATTTAACAGCTTCTCTGCCTGGGGGTGCCAAAGCCCAATCCCTAGTACTCTTGGCTCTCTTGAGAACAGCATCCACCACCATGGAGTTGTGGGGTAACTGAGACCTTGCCAACCCACGTTCTCCGTGGATCTGATACTGGGTGTCAACTTTTTTGGGGACCATAGGGACAAACAGAGGGGACGCCCAGTTCCGCATAAGGACTGCCTTGAGTACCTCAAGCAGGGGGGCCATCACTGCCTCCTTAGGTGGAGAGGTGTAGTCCAGGACCTCGTGCATCTTAGACCTGGGCTCATCTTCCACTTCTATGAGGAAGGGTATGGCCTCAGCCATTTCCCACACAAACGAGGTGAAAGAGAAGCTCTCAGGTGGAGGGGAAGGTTCTGAAGGAATCCCATAGGACGGCCCCCAGTCATAATAGCCCTGACAAAAAAACCCTTGATATTTCACACCCTAACAAAATAGCCCTCTCCCACAAAACCCTTGACAAAAATAGCCCCTACACAAAACAGCCCCCTAAGAAAAAATAGCATCACAAAAAATATAATAAACTACAACTGAAATCTTCACTGATAAAGACTCCTAGCAGCATTCAATTGCATAAAGCATATATAAACAAAATTCCATAGCTACAAACTGGTATTCATGATCTGTTCTGCTATTTAAAGAAACTATTCTTCAATCAACGTGCTAATTAAAAACAAAACACAAAACAATATTGTCATTTTCATACTCTTACCAACCTTATCCTGTCTGGCAAGGTAATATTATTAGGAATAAAATGCAGTCCCATATTCACGGCAGCATGATCGGGCCCTTTTGTCATATGGCTCACTTGTCAAGGGTTATATTGTAGGCAGGACGTTTTGACAGTGGCTGTTATGTCAGGGACTATCATGTCGGGAGCTTGTTTTGTTTGGAGCTTTTTTGTATTTTGTCGGGGTCATTTTGACCAGGTATCTCATAGGACTCATCAGAGGAAAAGTACCTGGGATCCTGTTCAGACTCCCACGAGTGCACCTCTTCGATGTCAGCACTTCACTCAGGGATTTCCGAGATCGGGCCTGCCTCGACTTTGAAGACCCATGGCCTCAAGAATGGCGTTGAGAGGTCGGTGCATGCCTTGACACTGGTGAAGCTTCCCTCACCATCGGAGAGCCTGCCTTGGTGGCAATCATCATCAGAACCAAAGTGGCATCGGTGTTGGGGGCCGTACCACAGGCTGAGGGCCAGGCGGTGCTGCAGTGGAAGGCATGGTAGGCGCAGGCACCCCCAATGCACATCGCTGCATAAAGGCCACCAACAGGTCTGGAAGCAAGGCCCAGAGTCACTCAGCGAGAGCTGTCATCGGTAAAGGCTGTGGAGTCGGTGCGGGCTCAGGTTGCCTAACCGTCTAGGATATGGGAGCAGAATCTCGGCTCTAGGGAGACGGGTGCGCTGGCAACTCCTGAATGGAGGGGGAGCACTCCTCCTGGCGCTGACGCTTCTCAGGAGCCATATCCCTCGACATCCCGGAGGTCCCAGCACCGTACCTCGAAGGAGATCGGTGTCAGTGCTTCTTGGCCCTTCACCTGATGCACCTCACCAAGACTGCTTGGTGCCGATGAGGATGACGTGCAATCCTCATGAGGCCTCAGGGTCGGGTCCAACAACGGTCGGTCCCGGGGGGGGGGGTCCTTTAAAGCAGGCGGCCTTGAGACAGGTGGAGACCCACTCGACGCCTCAGTACTTCCAGTGTCCCTGGGTCCCGCAGTAGCAGCCATCCCTACCATGACTCCCGATGTCGATGCCTCCGTCGACACCCTCACAGGCGACCTCGATGCTGACGCTGATGTCGAAGGACCAGACCAAGCTCCAAAAAGTTTCTCTCTCTGAGCCTCTCAGGAAATTTGCGCCCTTTTCTTCATACGAAGACAAAGGATGCAATTTGCCGGATTATGGTTGGGCTGAAGCACTGGATACACCAAGAATGTGTATCAGTACCCGAGATGGTCCAGTTGCACCGAGTACAACACTTGAAGCCACTTGGAGTCTTCAATGATATGGAAGGGAAGATGGCTTCAGCAAAATCAAAAGTCTCAATTGTGCCTATGAAAAAAATAAAGGCACAAAAATAGGGATTACCCCGACCGAGCAAGTCTAAGTATGGGCCGTGACAGAAAAATAAAGAAAACGAACACGGGCCAAAAAACTAAGAAAAATAAAGGAACTTTCACACGTGCGCCAGAAGGCGCTAGCAAATCTTTTACTTTTTTACTATGCAATAGGCCAGTTCTGTACAATAGGCTTATATTAATATGGTAGAGCAATTCACTCAGGCCCTGATACTCAAAAGTAAACATGGGCGCTAGAGGTCTTTAGAACCATACTGGAACCTGCATTTACCTGCACAGAATGTTCAGAGTGGGAAACAACAAGCGCACCAGGCATTAGCACAGACAGCATGCAAATGTAATCAAGCTCATGTAAATGAGGTCATTTTGTATTCCTCCCCAATGCTCAGAAAGAGTGCCCAAAACAAAACTGTCTTATGGCTGCAAAAAAAATAACGCCTAAGTCGGAGAAGCCGTTGAGGTGTTGCATGAGAATCATGAGAAAGCCTCTCTTCCTTCTCTCATAATTATTTCTACAAAATCTGTAGATTTTGATTGCTTTTGGAAGAAGGAAGCCTGTGCAAGCCCTTTAAACACTGGCTGTGAGAAACAGCAGACCCAAGCAAAAGCACACATTGGTGTCTGTTTCCTGCGTCTTCATTTAAGTATCCACGCTAAACATTTTTTTTTTAAGGTAGAAACACATATTTAAGCTGCACGTTTGGGTTTTACCAGGCGCATTCCCAGAGGAGCTGAGCTTACCGCAGAACTCTTCTGCATATGCGCCAAATACAATCCTCCTGCTGAACTCCCTAATGCTTTACGCTATGTGTGCGCCTATATTTGCATCTCATTAGCGTTGAGCATTAGGGCATTGTTCTGTGCTGCTCTAGTGGTATTTTTACGGCGCTATTCAGAACAGCACAGGAGTTTTGAGCATCAGGGCCTCGATGGTGCAGTATATCTCAATCAGAGATAAACTGAAGGAACTATAAATGTGTTCTGTAAAACAGAAAGAGAAGATTAAAAAAAAAAAAAAAAAACATTCAGACATCCCACAGACTTCAAAGTACAGGAAGGAGAAATTAGACCTTACCTGCTAATTTGCTTTCCTTTAGTCCCTCCGGACCGGCCCAGGATTGGACTGATGGGTTGTGCACGACTTCCAGCAGGTGGAGACTGAGAAACTTCTGAGACTAGAGAGCCAATAAGAGCCCTGGCCATGTGACCCTAGCCTCAGTATTTGACTAACAAAGCAGGAAAGAAGAGAAAGACCAACCTTCTGTGCCCCCCGGAATCTAAGCAGCCACAAAGCACTCATACAACTTGCTTGATCAACAGCAAAGTCGTACTGCAATGCTCACCCACAACTCCGAAGGAGAAGAGGTATGGCATAACTTTTTTTTTTTAATGAACTGTAAACTCGCAGAGCAACTCCATTGAAGGACTCTTAAAGAATTGTGCTCCGGAACTATGTACAAGTAACCACTCTTCAAAGAATACAGGAGGGACCTGGGCCGGTCCGGAGGGACTAAAGGAAAGCAAATTAGCAGGTAAGGTCTAATTTCTCCTTCCTTAGTGTCCCTCCGGACCGGCCCAGGATTGGACTGATGGGAAGTAACAAAACTGTAGACCTAAGGGAGGGACCCCAGCAACCCCGCTGTGAGTACTCGAGTCGCAAAGATCGCCTTCTGTCGACACTGGACATCCAGTCTATATAGTGCCTAGAAATGGAATGCAGGGCAGCCCACGTCGCTGCCTTACAAATGTCTGTGGGTGGGACCAAGAACCGCTCCTCCAATGACGCTGCTTGTCCCCTTGTGATCTCCTGGCGAGAACGTAGGCAGAAGCTATCATCTCCTTGAGCCACCGAGATATAGTGGGCTTATAAGCGGCCAAACCCTTACGCAAACCGGCCAGGAGTACAAACAGATGGTCCATGCGCCAAAACTCAGCAGTAAAGTGCTTACTAACTCTTTTAACGTCCAACTTACGCAACTTCCTCTGACTCTCCGTGCCTGAGGAAGAGCCTAGGACAGGTAGAAAGATCGACTGGGAAAGATGAAACCGATAAACTACTGTTAATATGTGTCCCAGCTTGAGACCCACCCACTGGAATAGTGGTGGGCCGATTTATATAGTTTGAACTGCTGAAAAGCACTGAGTAGGCCTGAAACTCTGATGATGGCCTTGTAGCTGAGTGCCAGCGAAAGCAGGGCCGCTTGGTGAGCCTTATGAAAATTTAGTGTGACATTCAAAAGCAGTGTAAGGGCTAAGATGGAGGAATTAATGGCAGATATAGTAAGAATTTTGGTTCATAAAATGGAGTCTGTCTTTGTAAAGATGGCACCCAGGATCACAAGATATAAAACTGATCTCTCCATATTAGGAAAGATGTTTAAAAGTCAGGAAATGACAGTTATTAAGAAATAAGGTGGGCACCTGACCTGCGGTTAAGTATGATTCACAGATGGAAAAAAAAGTGTCTCTCCATTGAATTGAATGGACAGAAAAGACTATATAAGAAATGTAAATCTGGGTAGAATTCGGAGTTTTCCCCAACGCTACCCAGAGGGCAGAGCTACGGCCGGTTGAAATGAGAATCTGACTGATGTGTGTACCAGCTTGAAGTTTCAATTGGTGAGAATAAAGACTATTTCTATCACTGACTTCCCGACTGCTGATCTCTCTTTCCCTGTTTCCTTTCTTTCCTCTGCTTTCATCCTTTTTGCTGTCCGACCTTGGACGCAGAGGGGATATACTGGGCGTCCAAGGTCTGTTTGGTCTGCTGCGCTGTCTCTGGTAACTTTTCATTTGATCACTACCTTAGGCAAGAAAGAAGGTACTGGGGAATATCCAAGATGGCGTCTAGTTGAACGGACGTGCGCCGAGCTCTCTCCTTTCTCCATTGAAACCTGCACATGGAGATTCGTTTGCCGCTATGGGCAAGCGAAAGGGTAAACCCAGTGCACTTGTCTCCGCGCGCAGGGTGGAACCAGCTCCGTTGCAGCAGATGACTCTGGCAGAGATGGGATTGCTGACGACGGGAGCTGGCGGTTTCGCTACGGGTGGTCCGGATAATCTTACAGACCTGAGCGCTGAGGGAGCCTCGTTGAGCCCTCCCCCCAACGGCTGTACCCCCAAGGCCAGGAGAGAGGCAGGATTCAGCGGTGGAACGGAGCGAGGCATCCGGAAGTCGGTCCCCTGCGCTTGTTTGCGGAGACCCCGCTGCTTCCTCAACGCCAGAAGGAACACCGATGCAGGCGAGTGTACTGCCTGCAGTGAATCTGAGCGTGTCCTCTGTCGTGCTGGGAGATTTGAAAAAACCTACAGCTATCACCCTAGAAGTTTTATGGGAAGCGATACAAGGCCTAAATTCCAACGTACAACAGATTGCCCAAATCCTAACGGGAGAACTGGCAGAGGTAAAGCAAACTCAAAAAGATATTTCTCTTAAAGTTGCAGAGCATACAATTAAAATGAATGTTTTGGACAATGACTTTAAAGCAGTGAAATCTTCAACAGAAATGTTGATGAAAAGTTTCAACTTTCAGCAGCGTAAAATAGATTTCCTTGAAAACCAAATTCGCATAAATAATTTACATTTTCTTAACTTTCCCAAATCTCCACTCATCCCAGCACTGGAAATGTTGAGGAAATATGTGCATGAGATACTGGGTGTCCCCTTTGAGGGATTCCCTCCTATTATTAGAGTACAATATATTTCTGGTGCAAGAACGGGTGATATTCCTCAAAATCCTCAAGCTGCTACAAATTTAACTGACTTCCTGGAAAGTTCTATGGAGGTCATAACCGAGAGAACCACACTGCTTGCTACATTTGCACTGCAAACAGACCGTAATAACATCTTGAGACTTTATTTTCGCCATATGAACTCCACTTTTCTTGGGTCAAAAATACAGATTTTCCCAGACTTTTCCAAGGATACCCAGAGAAGAAGAAAAGTTTTCCTGTTACTAAAAGAAAGAGTTCTCTGCTTAGGTGGAACTTTTCAATTGAGGTTTCCCTGTAAATGTCTTATTACTATTGATTCTATATCATATATTTTCTTTGACCCAGAAAAACTACAAGAATTTATTACCTCTAAAGAATAATGTTGTAATAGGCACTGTATTAAGCGCTATTTGGCTGCGATTTTCCGCCATCTCTCTCTGTTCACTTAAACTGATTGCTTTTTGATTTTAGTTATTTTCCTAAATCTTGGATCATAATTTGTGGTCGATATAATGTTGAAAATTTCCGCTTTGACTGAATTTCCTTTATTTTTTATCTTGATTGATTTATGTTGTATTGCATAAATGTAAATTTGAATAAAGTATAAATAAAAAAAAATAAAAAGAAAGAAGGTACTGGGCGCAAAACCATTCGCTCTTTGGAAAACTCCAAAAACGGAGGCCTACAGGAACAGGCTTGGAGTTCCGAGACTCTCCTAGCTGAAGCAATGGCCACTAAAAATACGGTCTTGAGAGTTAAGTACTTAAGGGAACAAGAAGACAACAGCTCAAAAGGAGGACATGTGAGTGCAGAAAGCACAAGGTTGAGATCCCAAGCCGGAAAGACAGCTCTGACTGGTGGACGAAGAAGGCCGACTCCTTTCAAAAAACATGAGATGTCGGGAAGCTTAACCAACGGCTTACCTTACACCTGGCCTCGGAAACAGGATAGAACCACAACTTGCACCTTAAGGGAAGAGAGAGACAATCTTTTATCAAAACCTGACTGCAAAAAATCCAACATCTCCACCACCGAAGCCCGGAAGGGAGAAATATCACCCTCTGAACACCAGACCTCAAAAATCCTCCAGGTATGAATATAATTCAAGGAAGTAGACCAACGACGTGACCGGAGCATGGTAGAAATTACCAGGGCAGAATAACCACTCTAAGTTAATCGAGCCCATTCAAGAGCCAGGCAAAAAGACAAAAATCGAGCCGGGTCTGGATGAGGGATCGGGCCTTGAGACAGCAGATCCTTGAGAACAGGGAGATGAAGAGGAGGCACAGACCGAAGACGCTGGAGGTCCTCGTACCACGGATGGCGAGGCCAATCCAGCGCCACTAGGACTACCGGACCCCCGTGAGCCTCAATCTTTTGCAAGAGACGACCCAAGAGAGGACACGCATACAGAAGACTGGGATGCCACTATTGTAATAAGGCATCTATTCCTGATGCTCTCCGACAACTGAAGAAGTGGGGAACCTTTGCTGGATATCCTGGAGGGCTGTTCCACCATCCACCGGAACAGTATTATGCTTGATAACCACCGAGACCACCGTGTCAATTACAGGGACCTTCAGAAGAGACCTGTCCATCTCTAGCACTGGGTAAAGGCAAGTCATCGATCTGGCTGGGCGAAAGGAGGAATCAGGAACACCCCACTGAGCCTGAATAATATCTCGAATATCTTGATGCATGGAAAAGGTTCTCCCTGAAGATCTGGTGCCTTTGACCAACAGGTCTACCTTGCAGACTTTGGAGTCTGTTCCTCTTCAAAATAGAGAGTGGAGACCACCAAGGCGATGAGTTCCTGTAGGTCCTCTATAAAAGATCCGGACCAGCAAGGGATCTTCTCCCGGAAGCAAGGTGTCAGCACTAGCCTCTGAAGGAACTTGGTCCTCACAAAGCCCCTCTGCCAGCCCATCCTCCTCGTCCAGGAAGGGCATCTCCAATTTGTGGCCTGAAGCTGGTTCCTCTTCTGGATGCAAGCAGACTCGGGCTCTTTTTGGAGGAGCTAAGGATCCGGAAGCGGACTCCCCTGCAACCCCGACTTATGCATTAAGCCTGGTACATCTGGAGGACAAACTCAGGGGGAAAGCCCCCTTCCTGAGACCTGTAGTGTGTACCGGGGACACTGCCTCTGGTTGAACTGATGGCAGAGCGCCAGAAGGGAGCTCACGGGCTGCAGAGAATGCCGGAGGAGACAAGATGGCGGACTTCCCCGCCAAAACTGAAGGTCCAGCCACCTCCGTGGCAGAACAGGAGGGCACTGAGAAAGGCACAGCTGCCGAAGCGGCAGGAGGAAGAGGCGCTGCAGGGACATCAATCGCCGTACAGAACTTGCAAGAACCTGCGCTGGCAAACCGAACATCTTTTTAATTTTTCTGCCATTGCGCTAACCCGCTCCTCTCTGCGCCTCTTTTGACTTTTTTTTTTTTAAGAAACAACCACCGCTGAAGCACGCAGCAGAGAGAGAGAGAGACAGAGGAAAAAAAATCCCAACGGAGCAGCCTGCTCGTTCGAGCGCCGGTGAACTTTTATTTATTTTTTTTCCAACAGCCACTGAGAGGCGGGAGGAATTGAAGGGGCAAGAAAACCAAAAAGCAACTAGGACACGACGTAGCTGTCTGCTCGTTCGTGCCTCGGGGAGGATTGGGGTTTTTTTTTTGCTTGTTTGTTTATTTATATAGAAAACAAAAAGACAAAGTGGCTCTCTCTCCCCAAAGGCTAAACACCTTTCCTCTTCCCTGCACAGCAAAGGGAGATGGGGAGGAAGGGGGGAGGGACCAGGGAACCCCCGAGTTTAGCACCCCAGAGGCTGGAGAAGAAAAGACTTATCTGCCTAGCCTCTTAACAAAATTCCCCAGGTACAAAAGTTAAATTTTTTTTTTGGTGGGTGGGGGAAAGGTAAAGAAAGAGCTAATGAGCTCACCTCCTACCACCTGCTGAAGGCTGAGAATACTAAGGCTAGGGTCACATGGCCAGGGCTCTTATTGGCTCTCTAGTCTGAGAAGTTTCTCAGTCTCCACCTGCTGGAAGGCATGCACAACCCATCAATCCATTCCTGGGCCGGTCCGGAGGGACGCTAAGGAATACAAGTTTTTCTTTCTATTGAAAATGCTAAGGACAAAAAGGTTCCTCATGTGAGGATTAATGGAGAATTTCAAACTGCTGTCCACCTCCTTGTGAATGAAGTGTTTTCTCATACCTGTAACACACTTCCAGATGGTGTGAAAAGTGCAAAAAAAAAAAAAACAAGGTCAGAATTCAAGCATGTATACGAGACACAAAGGGGCCTTTCTGGCAAAGGTTGTGAGATCCCATTACCTGTGACATGTGATGTATACCACTTATTTTGTCAAATGAGAAAAAAATGTGCTCAAAAAAAGTGTTTATAAAAGATACATTTGGGGATATAATCCTTATACATATCCAAACAGCTTCAATAAAAGCACTGCACAAAGCTCAATAAATCCACACATTTTTCGTAAGTCTTAAATGGTAAATCAAGTGATGTCACTTCTGGGCCTGCAGGACTCATACCACAGGCCATGGTTTTAAGCCACTTAGGTTATTGTAACAATTTATGTAAGTTACTGAAGGGTGTGTTGTAAGACTACAATCAATTCACAATCCAGCAGCCAAGTGATGACTTTGCTATTCTTTGCACTGGCTTTCAGTGGAGTTGTGTATAAAGTTCAAATCAGTGTGTCTAAAGTTTAAAGTATCCCATGAGACTGGATCCAATTATTTGAATGACAAATGGAAAAAATACAGGCCCACCAAAAATTTGAGATTTGGACAACAATGAAAATCGGTGACCAAGTCTGAAGACATTTAGGGGGTTGTTTACTAAAGCTCAGCTCGAGATATCTACAGCAGGGCCCATAGGAATAAAATAGGCCCTGCTGCAGACAAGCTTTAGTAAACAGGGGGCTTAGAATACAAAAATCCAGCTTCCTCTTTTGGATAGAGTGCCTCCCAACCCGACCCCACAATCTCTGTAATATGCTGCAACAAGAAATTCAACTGATCTCACATTATTCTTTTTTCTATAAGATTTTAAAGACATACGTATTAGAGATCCAGAAACAAAGTTATGAATAATTATGATCATTTAAAACATTGTCCAAAAAGTTTAAATAGATGACATTCTCTAGAAAACTCAAAAACTACTGACCAGTCTCTAATATTCTTTTCCTGGCAAAACTTATAGAAAGGACAGTCTGCAGTCACCTGAATGACTGGCTAACAAAGTAACTGGCTAGACCCATGTCAATCTGGCTTCAGAACAGAAACAGTTCTTGTGTCCCTTCTTGATCTGCACAGAAACCGTGAAAGGGGATCTGCCTCGATACTAGTGCTGCTAGATTTCTCAGCATCCTTCGACACCATGAATCATAATATTATGTTTACAAGGCTGGCAAAAATAGGTATTAGGGGCACAGTGTTTATCTTATCTGTCAGAGAGACAACAATCAGTTCTGTTCAGCAACAGCACATCATTTACTTTGGGCACTGGACTGTAGATTGAAACAGGTATCCATACTGTCTCCCATTTTAATATCTACCTCAAGCCTCCGACTGAGTTGCTTCCGTCAATGGACACAAAATTCTACATCTATGCTGATGATGTGCAACTACTCATACTCACTGAACCAGATCTATACCCATAGCTCTGAGTAAACTGACTGCCTGCCTAACTGCAACTCAGAAAAGGGCAAACAACAAACTTTGCCTGAGCCCAAATAAAACTGAGATTCTTTGGGTACCAAACACAAGTGGACAGATACCCAACTTCAAAATACCTTTTGGGATGAACTCCCCATAAATCACAGTCAGGAATCTTGGGATACTGCTAGACATCACTCACTCTGATCCCACAAATTCAAATAAGCTTCAAAAATTCTCTCTATCGCCTACAGCAGCTACGAAATCTCTCTCCATATATTGAAAAGACGAGCCTGATCACAGTGGTCCATACCATGATAACATTGTGACTGGACTACTGTAATGCCCAGTACACTGGCCAAACCAAAAAAAGTTTGTATCAACTCCAACTAATTCAGAATGCTGCAGCACAACCGATAGAAGGATGCAAGTGGCGTGATCACATCATGCCCTTCCTGCAAAAGCTACACTGGCTACCAGTATCTTACAGGGCTAAATTTATATGTTTGATTTTCAAGGCCCTCGGACAAAATGGACCAGAGTACTTCAAGAATAAGTTAACCCTTTACACACCTTTAAGACCTCTAAGGTCCTCTCAAGAATCATCACTATCTGTACCCTCATCAAAAGATATTGTACGATGTGATACCCGCCAGTGAGCCTTCTCAGGAGTAGCCCCCGCACTCTCAAATTTACTCACAGAGGGGCTACGTATAACTCGAGACTCTCTCTACTTCAGGAAGCAGGTGAAAGCCTGGCACTTCTCCCAAGCCTTTAATAATACATAGGGTGACTGACTATACACCCACTCCGCACCTGGACTAGCTGCTACACATACTGTAACTTCGATCATTTCCGTGTACAAAGAACTTGCCTTGATTTTAGCTAACCATCAAATTATCCCAGCTGACTCTGTACCATGCATCTTGTTCCCATCATATATCTGCTCTTGGTCCCTCAGCTATACAGTAAGCCGTATTGTAGAAAATCTTTAGTATTACATCTGTTAGTTGAATGTTCTAATGCATGTTTATTAGGTGTATCATTAGTATTATTCTAACATTTTGTTATATTTCTGGTATTTGATTTCCAGTGCTGTTAAATGTCGCAAATAAGAAAGATTTAATACCTGTAGGTCGCATATGTACTGTTCTTCCCTTAATGGCTCAGGATATTAACTAAGGCTGAAGTGTTTTCCCCTCCCAAGCGGCAAGGGATCAGGAAATACAATGTGTATATTTTTGATACTGTTTCATGTTAGTTCTATTCTTCGGTTTCAATTTACTGTTCTCAAGTTTCTCTCATTTATTGTATTTATGTTAATTCTTGATTATTTTACTATTCTTACGCCATTAACAAAATTGTAAGTTTTATGTTAAACTGTACCTGCTGTACACCGCCTTGGGTGAACCTCTTCATAAAGGCGGTTAATCTCAATACATAAATAAGATAGATATTAGTCATTACATTATAAATCCCAGTTTCAAGACACATTACACCTTTAATAAACTAAGCTACATGGTCAGAGGCAACTGTTGAAGATGTTAAGTATAGCATGCCCAAAGCTTCATCAGGGAAAACTACACTTCAAAGACAAGCCCTGGTGGACTGAGATGAGGAAACTGATTTTATTACTCAGAAGATATTATCACTCCACAGCGCACCCTTAATAAAGCTAAGTGTCTAATAATTGAGCTTTATAATGTAGTGACTGATCAATATCTAGATATTAAGTTAAAAATTGTTTGGACTATGTTTCCTTAGATTTTTTTTAAATAGAATAATATTAGCTTCAATATAATCCTTTTTCTTCATTTGAGGAAAAAGTGGGATATACAAAAAAAAACATGCAAATGCAGTACATTTTTTAAATTTGAGCAATTAAATATCTGGGAATACAACTCCCAATGGATATCAGGAAGATTTATGATCTTAATGTTGCCAAATTGCTAAGTGACACAAAAGAGCAATTGGCAAGATGGTCTTTGCTCCCTGTGTCGCTAACGGGACGGATACAGCTGTTCCGTATGATAGTATTCCCATGCTGGCTCTACATATTACAGGCCCTTCCTCTGAGGTTGGCAAGGCGGGAACTGGGGTCACTCAGAAGAATAGTGATGAAGTTTTGTTGGGCCGGCAAGAAACCCAAGATGAAGTGGCAACACCTATTAGGGAACTGGAGGGCGGGGGGGGGGGGGGGGGGTTAGGACTGCCGGATATGCAGGTGTACAACCAGGCATGCCTCCTGCGACATCTGCGGGATTGGCTCCTGGGCACGACCACATACACGGATGTAGGATTGGAGAGGGCATATTTTTACCCGTGGCATCTGAACAATTTACTACATGTTAAACGGAAAGGATAGTTGCCTGTAAGAGAAAGCATGTTGCTGGGGCCGCTGTGGTATATGTGGCGGGAGCTACTGCAAAGTTGGGGACAGGACCCAAATTCCAGTGTAGTCCTTTCGCTGGCTGGGAATGACGATTTCACCCCAGGCAGGGAAAATGCAGTGTTTCGCAGATTGCAGGAACAGGGTGTAGAGCTAGTAGAAAGCTTCCTTCAAGAGGATGATACCTTGATCTCAATCGCAGATTTCCAACAAAGATGTTCGGGGGGATTGGCGGTGCTCTTTGCCTATCAACAATTAGCACATTATGTGCGTAGCCTAGCAAAGGAGGAGTTGTCCCTCAGATCTGGGAGACAACTCAGGGAATTCATGGAGGGGGATGCATTGGGGCAGGTCTCGGTCTCATGGTTCCACAGGGAGCTAGAGAAAGGGCAACCGGAAATGCAGGTATCAGAGGTGGCAACAAGGTGGAGCGCGGAAGTCCAACTACAAATTTCTGAGCATCACATAAAACAAGCACTGATGGGCATACCAAAGGTGGTTCACAGTGCAGAACTACAAGAGTGCCAGTTTACAATTTTACACAAAGCGTACTTTTCTCCCAGAAGGACTTTCCATGCTAAAGTAGTGCCTTTGGACAGCTGCCTGAAATGTAAACAGAACAATGCAACTTTGGTGCATTGCCTATGGCAGTGTAGACCTCTCAAAGCCTTTTGGTGGAAAATGGGTAACTACATGGGAGAGGTGTTGGGGTATCCAGTTGCTCTCACCTTTGCGAAAATGTTATTGGGTATCCCTGGGCAATGGGAGGTTGGGACCCAAGGGGAGCGGGTGTTTATGAGCAAAGCATGCATAGTGAGGAAAAAGTGCATTCTCAACCACTGGGTGGCGGACGTGCCGCCCTCTCATTGGTACTGGAGGAACAGACTACATCAACTAATGCTTTGGGAAGCAAGGGGGGCACGTCAGACACCAAAGCGAAGGATGCTTACACAAAAAGTAGCACATATGAGTTTGTCTTGTTGGGCAGACTGGATGGACCATGCAGGTCTTTTTCTGCCGTCATTTACTATGTTACTATGATGCGGTTCTTAAGTGTCTGGGGGAATTACATAAACAAGATATCGCTCCGGGCGCGTAGTCAAGTGCTTAATGGGCTGCCCTGGGGTTCGGATGAGCTCACGTATAAGATATACATACAGGAAGGGGGGAGGGTCGAAGGGGGGTGCAGAACACACAGGGATGAGCATGGGGTTAGGGGATGAAGGAGGGTGGGGCAAGGGAAATAACTAGCAAAAAGCAAAATACATGGGATATGTAATTGTATTTGTATTGTAAACATTGAGTGTAACACAACAGGCTGTGTTATGCATACAGAAACCTATGTGATGATGATATTAATGTGATTGCAGTTCCAATAAAAAATGATTTAAACATAAATTTGAGCAATTATAGTTATTTGTTTACATTGTAAATGACGACAGATAAAGACTGGTACGGTCCATCCAGTCTGCCCAACAAGATAAACTCATTTTACATGGTATGTGATACTTTATATGTATACCAGAGTTTGATTTGTCCTTGCCTTTCTCAGGGCACACACCTCTCAGGTGTTTGTAGTTATTACGTTCATCACTGGAATCAAAATTTATTCCCTCATGTATTTTAACGGTGTTAGGTGGGCTAAGTGGACCAAGAGGTCCTTTTCTACTTAACATCTATTTCTAGGCAAAAACATGAAAATTCAGGGGTTGCACAATCTTAAATGCACCTATTTCTTAAATAAGCAAACCATAAAATAAGTTAAAGCTGAGATTAAGAAATTTAGCTTAATGTACTTAATAATCGTAAACTCATTTGACAAATACCTCTTTAAACATGTTTTTGGCATTACTCACGGAAATGCACACAGAGTTTAGAAAATCTGCAAAAAGCTGTTGGATTTTTTTTTTTTTTTTTGGGGGGGGGTTAAATCCGGTAATCACAATATTGCAACCAAAGTCCACTAACATCCAGTTGGAAACTAGCTCAAGATCTGGACGAAAACAGCAGCAGTAATGTCTCGCCAGATAACTATAATAAACTGCATGCTAGTAAAAAAAATACACAACATTAAGCGGAACACCTAAAGTTTGGAAGTTTCTACTACTGTGTGATATCGGCACACATTAAAAAAAAAAAAACTCACCTGGAGTGGTTTGGAAGAGAGTTCATCCGCAGCAAGCCCGTAGAAGAAAAGTGCTTGGGATCAAACACAAAAGGCGGCACACAATGTTCAAAATCATCAAGTCAGTCCTTCACGGACATGGTGCAGGCATGTAAATTCCCATCCCGCTGTGACTCACGTGAGAGCGCAACCAGGTCACTCCTCGCAGGAAGGCCCAGGAGAAGATCCCACGCTTCAGTCAACAGAGTGGCCAAAGCACAGTATCAGCACCCCCACAGGAAGACGGGAACCTGCGGGCACGCACACGAACACTCCCGAGACCCCCCCGGCCTACCCGTGTGCGGGAAGGCGCCGTCAGCGCTCCCTAGGCCGCTTCTCGCTCAGACTGTTCAGCACCAGCCGCTGCCCTGGCCAGTGGCGTAGCTAGGTGGGGCGCAGTCGCTCCCCTAAACAATCTTTCAAAAAAAATGGCGCCTATGCACCAAAAGGGCTCCTGCCGCCTCGTGCTGTATTAACTTTTCCTCTCGGCCGCTGCCTTTTGAGTCTGTGGCAACCTGGAGGAACCGCAAGCATCCCTTCCCTGCCCCTCACGGACCGGCTCACTCCATCCGCTGCTGTTAATGAATTGATAAGTTGCCTGCAACAAAATGAATCTGTTCGTTGATAGCCCTATGCGCGCTGCCTCTGAGCGAGAGCCGCCTCTCTGCCAGTTTTCCTCCTCGGCCCCTCCCCCAAGATGTAACTTCCTGTTTGGGAGGAGGAAGCGAAGGAAGGAAAAACCGGCAGAGGCAACCAACGACGCGAACAAGTCAAGGAGGTCGAACTGAAAACATTGGAAGGCAAGGCAGCCAGTGCTGTATCTGGCTTTTACCTTTTGCTTCTATGTTCTCTCTTCCGTTTGGCGCAGCCGTTTCACTCGAAGCAAGTAGAGGAGTGTGGTAGCCGTGTTAGTCCACTCTTAAGGTTATCAATAGAAATCAAACAAAATAAAACATGGAAAAGAAAATAAGATGATACCTTTTTATTGGACATAACTTAATACATTTCTTGATTAGCTTTCGAAGGTTGCCCTTCTTCGGGCAACCTTCGAAAGCTAATCAAGAAATGTATTAAGTTATGTCCAATAAAAAAGGTATCATCTTATTTTCTTTTCCATGTTTTATTTTGTTTGATTTCTATTGATAACTCGAAGCAAGCAAATCTAGGAGGAGCTGCTATATTCCCGTTGTTGATTTCAATCATTGGCAGCATTTTTATTTGATCATTGTTTCATTATTGCTACTAAGTATTATATATTAAGGGCGTTTGCTTTAATTTTTTGTTTAAATTTCGTTTATTTAGTCCTTATATGCACATGGTTTTGCTTTTCAAAAGGTGAATGAATCCTAAGGGTGGTTGAACAATTACTTATAAACTGTTGTTTCTGACTTTACTTGTTTTGGACTGCTTTGGGTCCTGCTGATCTGTACATCTGCCGTCTAGAATTTTTGAAGATGGAAATAAGAAAATAAAAAGTTTGGGATGTACTCTGTAGAAGTTGTTTTCAGTGTGTGTATGGCTGTTCTGGTGTGTGCATGTGATATTTGAATAACTGTCTATACTTATGGCTATGAGTTCTGAACAAGCTGCATCATTAAAGGACAGACTTTTAAATCCCAGTTGGTATATATGCTAATCTCAACGTTGTCAAATGTTTCAGACATGTCTTTGTGCTTGCATCCATGATATAACTGAATTATGTGGTGATGGCACAAGGAAAGCAAGTTTGGTTCAGTGAAGACAAACCTGTTCCTTAGTTGGGCTCTAGTTTTTACCATAGTGAAAATGCGACCATACCATGCCTCTGTGGTTATGTTCCACTAATAAGTTAAAAGATTAACTGACTTTCTTGAAAGGACTATATAAACTTTGGATACATAACTAGGGATACAGACGTATACTTATTTATTCAATATCACAATTCCTCATGTACAGCAACAAAACAACCTTTTAAGGTTGATAGTGTTTGCAATGAGCTCCTTTTATTACAGACCAGACAGAGAGAAGAGTTTTCATTTTTGGCACAGTATATGTCATTACAAGAACAAAATATAAGAAAACCAATGGACTGCATTAGTGGCTTATAGCATGTTTAGTTATGTTTAAACAGAAGAAATCTGCATGAAACAAAATATTTATTTTTATTTTGACTTATAAAACCAGTTGTCCCTGAAACATGCCTCAAAATGGAATAATCCATTTGTGTATCTACAATGTAAACTTCTACAAAACAGATGAAGTTAAGATGTGATTCCATATGCCCCAATGAAAGGAGAGTCTAATTTAATTTCCATTTAAATTCAGTATATTCCATCTTTATAACACCAGCTCTGGAACTCTTTGCTGGAGGATGTGATAACAGCAGTTAGCGTAAAGACTGACTCATGGAACATGGAAAAAGAAAAAGACTAGGACCAGCCCAATTAGAAAATTAAATTCCCAGACAACAAAGGTAGAAAAGAAAAATTTATTTTTATGTAGTACTTTGTAAGGACTGAGATGTACCTGCTTTGTAAAATGTACATTTTCTTTTTTCTATTTTTATTTTGCAAAGTACAGGAGAAAATTCATTCTGTTTTGCTTTTACCAGCATTGCACTGAGTCTGGCTTTCTTGGGCAGAGTGGAGGAGGTCTCTATTTCAACTTTTGTATGTTTTTGTTTTGTGGCTCCCTATTCTGTATTAGATGAGATGAGGGTCTGTCCATGTTCTGCATGTGTGACTGAGATGAAGGATTCTGCTACCATGTAGTGTCTATGTAGGAGTGTGTAACAGTGCAGCTTGTTCCAGTTTCCCAACAGTAGATATATTGGTGCTCTAGTAGGTATATTGGTGCTCTAGAGTCCAGTGTAATATATATAGCACTGTCTTTACATTGGTGGGTTAGAACTGTTATGGTGTGGTAAGCTTGGTATTCTAGGGCAGTGTTTCGTAAGTTGGACCTAGAGTACCCCCTTGCTAGTCAGGTTTTCAGACTATCCACAATAAATATGCATGAAGTTGATTTGCATAAACTGCCTCCATTACATGCAGATTCATTGTAGATAGCCTGAAAACCTGAATGGCAAGGGAGTAATCCAGGACCACCTAGGGAAACACTGCTCTAGGGCCCAGTGCAATATTTGTAGCACCGTGTTTTCATAGATGGTTTAGGGCTATTATGGTGTAAGTTTTCAGTATAGGTTTTGGGTGATTTTGCAGAGTTTTGTGTTATTTGACAAAGTGTCTGACCCTATTTGAAAGTAGGCTGTGGGGCAAGGGGCGCCTTTGGTGGCTCTTGTCACACAAAACAAAAATGCTCAAGGCTAGTGGTCTCCACATCCTGTAGAGCCCATCTGATTTAAACAAAGTGTCCAGCACTGGAAGAAGTATATGTGCTGTTCCTGAGATGATGGTCACAATTTTAATATTTTTACTTGTAGTTAAGAAGACAGGTTGCCTGCTCTGGCCAGTCCAAGGATCTCTTCTGCATCCTATCTCCTGATGTAACTTCCTGTTTCCTTGTAGGCAGGATGCAACAGAGACAGCCTGTATTAATCATTACCCGCCACAGCCACTACACCTGAAAACAACACAGGCACTGCTGTGTAGCTGACACCAACTGGCGCCTATTTTATATAAGTCTGCTCCCCCTGATGTCAAAACCTGGCTAGGCCTCTGCTGTCCCTATTTGAAAATAGGCTCTGGGCCTTTGGCAGCCCTTGGGGCTCATTTTCAAAGCACTTAGACTTACAAAGTTCCATATGGAACTTTGTAAGTCTAAGTGCTTTGAAAATACACATGCACGTCACCCAAATTAAAAATGCTCAGGACTAGTGGTCTCCACATCCTGTAGTCACCACACAAACAAAAGCCCATCTGGTGTAAAGTGTCTAGCAGTGGAAGGAGTATATATACTGTTTCTGAGGTGATGGTCACAATCTGAATATTTTTAATTGCAGTTAAGAAGACAGACTGCCTGCTCCAGCCAGTCACAAGACCTCTGCTGGATCCCGCCTCCTGATGTAACTTCCTGTCTCCTCATAGGCGGGAAGCAGCAGAGGCAACCTGTGTTAATCATTGATGGCCACAGCCACCGCACCTGAGCAAAAACATCATCCCACCACCTGGCTAACACTGACTGGCGCCTATTTTAGAAATGTCTGCTCCCCCTGACATCAAACCTGGCTATGCCTCTGGCCACTGCCAGTCTGCCAACTCAAGGCACTGTCACCACGCCGAGAAGTCCCACTCTCGCATCCATTAGCGAAGCCACACAGACAAGCAATAGCTCCTCAAGCTTCACGGTCAGGCGGGGGCATACAGGTACGCAGCGCAGCCTGTTCCTTCTCGTCTTCCCCTCCTGCCGGAGCGGCTCCGGCCAAACACTAATTGCTACTCCTTCTTCCGCAGTCTGCTCACTCCCTGGTTTAGCAGTTAAACACAAGCGCCATTCTGCTCCCCGCCCCTACTCAGCACACTGCATATTAAGGCCAAGCCCATGCCTCCTCAGAAAGGGAAGAAGCAATCTGTCAACACTCTCACCCTGCCTTCTTTTCTCCTCCACCCCCAACAAGCCCGCCACAGCTTTCACAAGACTTTGTTTCCCGGTGGGAATTTTCGAAATGTGTCGTATTATACGGGCTTACGTTATTCGCCAAATTGGGGGACGCTCTGGACTGATGATGGTTCACCCATCTTATTAGTTGTCCTCTAATTTTTTTTCTTTTGTGATGGGTTAACCTATTCCTATAGAGATGTAGTTCGTTTGTACTTGTTGATTTTTTTTCCGGGGTAATTGAGGAGTTTATTAGGAATCAGAACTACAAGTTCATATTTGACATGGAATAAGCCTAGGACTCTATCTTCTCTTTTCCCCTTTTTGTCTCTGTGTGTTTGCAGTACTTTCCTATCATACAATGGAGTTCCTTTCCTTTTCTAAATGTATTGCAGATTGTACACCACTCTGCTCTGCTTTGTCAGGGCCTCTTTTATCAAACAGTGCTAGTGGTCCCATGTGTGGTAATACCAGAGGCATAGCCCGGTTTTGATGTCAGTGAGGGCAGACATTTTTAAAATAGGCGTCAGTCAGTGTCAGCCAGGCGGTGGGCTGATGTTTTTGCTCAGGTGCGGTGGCTGTGGCCATCAATGATTAACACAGGTTGCCTCTGCTGCATCCCGCCTATGAAGAAACAGGAAGTTACATCAGGAGGCGGGATCCAGCAGAGGTCTTGTGACTGGCTGGAGCAGGCAGTCTGTCTTCTTAACTGCAATTAAAAATATTCAGATTGTGACCATCACCTCAGAAACAGTATATATTCTCCTTCCACTGCTAGACACTTTAAATCAGATGGCCTTTGTTTGTGTGGTGACTACAGGATGTGGAGACCACTAGTCCTGAGCATTTTTAATTTAGGTGACAAGGAGGGGCATAATTGAAAGGGGCCGCCCATCTGTAAGGGCGCCCATCTCCAGGAACGGCTACAAGAAGGGGCGGTCCCAACCGTATTATCGAAAAAGATGGGCGGCCATCTTTTCTTTCAATAATATGGTTGGGGCCGGCCAAATACCTAGGATTTGGGCGGATTTGAGATGGCCGGCCTCGGTTTTCGGCGATAATGGAAACTGAAAGCGGCCAACTCAAAAACGAACACATCCAAGGCATTTGGTCATGGGAAGGGCCAGGATTCGTAGTGCAGTGGTCCCCCTCACATGCCAGAATACCAACCGGGCACCCTAGGGGACACTTTTAAAAATAAAAACAAAACATTAAAATACCTCTCAGGTGCATAGCTCCCTTACCTTGGGTGCTGAGCCCCCCAAATCCTCCCCAAAACCCACTCCCCACAACTCTACACCATTACCATAGCACTTATGGGTGAAGGGGGGCACCTACATGTGGGTACAGTGGGTTTTGGGTGGGGTTTGGAGGGCTCCCATTTACCACCACAAGTGTAACAGGTAGGGGGGGGTTGGGCCTGGGTCCGACTGCCTGAAGTCCACTGCACCCACTAAAAACTGCTCCAGGGACCTGCATACTACTGTGATGGAGCAAGGTATGGCCTTTATGCCATTTCAGGCTGGCATACAGGCTGGGAAAAAAATGTTTTTAAAGTTGTATTTTTTTTTGGTGGGAGGGGGTTAGTGACCACTGGGGGAGTCAGGGGAGGTCATCCCCGATTCCCTCTGGTGGTCATCTGGGCAGTTCGGGCACTTTTTTGGATCGTGAAAAAAAAGGGTCCAAAAAAAGCAGACCAAATTTTCGTTGCGGCCGCCCTTCTTTTTTCCATTATCGGCCGAGGGCGGCTATCTCTTAAGCACACCCCTATCCTGCCTTCGCTACCCTTCTGACACGCCCCCGGGAACTTTGTTCGTCTCCACGACGGACTGCAGTTGGGGGCGCCCAAAATCGTCTTTCGATTATACCGATTTGGGCGCCGACGGGAGAAGGGCGGCCATCTCCCAATTTGGGTCGGAATATGGCCGCCCTTCTCTTTCGAAAATAAGCCTGAAGGAGCCTATATTCAAATAGGGCCAGATACTGTGAAATAAAACAAAACCCTGCAAAAAGATACTTAAAGCATTTACAGAAAACTTACTGCAACAGCCCTAACCCACCTGTGAAAACAGTGCTATATAAATATTACACTGAGTCCTAGAGCACCAAACTTACCAAACCGTAACAGCCCTAACCCATCTATGAAAAGACAGTGCAGTAAATATTACAGTGGGCCCTAGAATACCAATATACCTGCTACTGGGAAACTGGAACATGCTGGACTGTTATAGATTCCTAGACAGACACTACATGCTAACAGAATCGTTCACCTCAGTGAGGACATGGACAAATGGTCATCTGATACAGAATAGGGAACATTAAAAAAAAACAAAAAAAACATGCAGACATGAACACGTCAGGGGGCAAGCTGAAATGGAGACCATCCCCCTTCACACCTGGCCCAAGAAAGCCAGACACTATAAGCAGTACAATACTAGTAAAAGAGAAACAGAAATATATTTTCTCCTATACTTTGCAAATTAAAAATAGAAAAAATATATACATTTCACAAAGCAGGCACATCTCAGTCCTTAAAAAGTATTAAATAAATATAATTGTTTTCTACATTTGTTGTCTGAGCATTTTATTTCCACAATTAGGTTGGTCCCAGTCTCTTTCCTTTTTTCATATTTCAGTCTTCTGAATTCTTTTCTGGGTTGGCCTTTCCATTTCTTCTCTCTCCTTTTGTCTTCCTTTCACTCTCTACATCTGTTTGGCACGGATCGTTCGTTTTATGTTTTTTTCCCCCTGCTTTTCTATTCTCTGCATTTGTCCACCCATTTGATTTTACTCTCATTATCCATTTCTCTCACCTTCGCCCTTAGTCTCCTTTTCACTTTTCATCTACCTACTGGCTTTCCCCATCTCCCTCCCATTGCCCCCTCTATTCCTGTCCTTTTCCAGTCTCCTATCCCCCTCTTCATCTTTCACCCACTTCCTTACTCTCCCATTCCCATCCGCTGTACTCATTCTCTTAGCCCTCAGCTACCCTCCACTGCCTCTCATGCCCTCATCAGCCCCAGCTCCATCTCCATCCCTGTCTCTCCTTTCTTCCCTTGCCTCCAGGCCATTCTTATCTTTTACCCTATACCCCATGTCCTACTACCTCTTCCACCATCTTTTTAACACCATTTCCACCCTCACACAATCCCTTCAGAGACCCATTCCCTTCCTGCCATACCCCTCTCCAGTACCCCATCCCTTTTCAGTGCCTCTCATCCTCTCCAGTCTTCCAGGTCATTCACATTATATCTCAAGCTTCCCCTAAACCTCATCCCCCTTTTTTTTGCCCCTCTTCTCTTATCTATTTCACACCCTCACTCATTCCCCCATCCCATCAATATACCCCCACTCATACCTACCAATGCCAAGATGAGCATCCCTCAAAATCCCCATGCTATCTCCTAATGCCTCTCCAATTGGAACAGCTTTAGACTTTCTACAGATGGACCACACATTTATTTTTAATAATCTTTTGCTATTGCTATTGCTTTAGCATTTGCTATTGTTTTGGGTGAACTAAAGTCCGTATAATGGACTAGATAGGAACAAGTTAACCCATCTCCTGTTTTCTTCAACTTTCCTTTCCAACTGACCATTCAACCCTACTCTTTGCTTCCTATATTTCAACCAGTTCTTAATCCATAGTAATACCCTACCTCCGATCCCATGACTCTCCAGTTTCCTCAGGATTCTTTCATGAGGCACTTTGTCAAACGCCTTTTGAAAATCCAGATACACAATATCCACCGGCTCCCCATTGTCCACATGTTTGTTCACCCCCTCAAAAAAATGCAGTAGATTGGTGAGGCAAGACTTCCTTCACTAAACCCGTGCTGACTTTGTCTCATCGGTCCATGTTTTTGTATGTGCTCTGTAATTTTATTCTTAATAATAGCCTCTACCATTTTGCCTGGTACCTACGTCAGACTCACCGGTCTATAATTTCCCGGATCTCCTCTGGAACCTTTTTTAAAAATCAGCGTAACATTGGCTACCCTCCAGTCTTCCGGTACCACACTCGATTTTAGGGATAGATTGCATATTACTAACAGTAGCTCTACAAGTTAATTTTTCAATTCTATTAATACTCTGGGATGAATACCATCAGATCCTGGTGATTTACTACTCTTCAGTTTGCAGAACTGACCCATTACATCCTCCAAGTTTACAGAGAATTTGTTTAGTTTCTCCGACTCGCCTGCTTCAAATACACTTTCCGGCACCGGTGTCCCTCCCAAATCCTCCTCGGTGAAGACCGAAGCAAAGAATTCATTTAATTTCTCCGCTACGGCTTGGTCTTCCCTGATCGCCCCTTTAACAACATTTTCATCCAGCGGCCCAACCGATTCTTTAACCGACTTCCTGCTTTTAATGTATGTAAAAAAAATGTTTACTATGTATTTTCGCTTCTAACGCTAACTTTTTTTCAAAGTCCTTTTTTGCCCTCCTTATCTCCGCTTTGTATTTGGCGTGGCATTCCTTGTGTTTCATCTTGTTACTTTCAGTCGGTTCTCTTCTCCACTTTCTGAAGGATTGTTTTTTGGTTCTAATGACTTTCTTTACCTTACTGTTTAGCCACACCGGCTGACGTTTGGTCTTTTTTTCCCCTTTTTCTAATACGTGGAATATATTTGTCCTGTACCTCCAGGATGGTGTTTTTAAACAGCATCCACGCCTGATGCAAGTTTTTTACCCTGCGAACTGGTCCTTTCAGTCTTTTTTTTTCACCGTTTTTCTCATTTTGTCGTAATCACCTTTTCTAAAGTTAAACGCTGGTGTATTTGATTTCCTAAATTCACTTACTTCAATGCCAATATCAAAACTGATCATATTATGATCACTGTTATCAAGTGGCCCTCGCACCGTTACCCCTCGCACCAGATCATGAGCTCCAGTAATGACTAAGTCTAGTATTTTTCCTTCTCTTGTGGGCTCCTGAACCAGCTGTTCCATGAAGCTGTCCTTGATTTCATCAAGAAATTTCACCTCCCTGGCATGTTCCGATGTTACATTAACCCAGTCTATATGTGAATAATTGAAATCACCCATTAATATTACATTGCTCAATTTATTTGCTTCCCTAATTTCCTTTGACATTGCTGCGTCCATCCGCTCATCCTGGCCAGGCGGACGGTAGTACACTCCTATCACCGTCCTTTTCCCCTTTTCACGTGGAATTTCAATCCACAAAGATTCAAATAGGGGTTTTGTCTCCTGCAATATTTGCAGCCTATCTGAGTCAAGGTTCTCATTTACATACAGTGCTACCCCTCCTCCAATCCTATCCATCCTATCGCTACGATATAATTTGTAGCCTGGTGTGACTGTGTCCCATTGGTTATCTTCCTTCCACCAGGTCTCAGAGATGCCAATAATATCCAATTTTTCATTGTGTGCAATGTACTCCAGCTCTCTCCCATCTTATGTCTCAGGCTCCTGGCATTTGCATATAGACATTTCAATGCATGCTTGTTGTTCCGTTTTATATTATGTTTAATACATGGCATTATTAATATGTTATCTTCTGTCTGGTCATTATTAATTTTATTTAAGGCCATCTGATCTACTACGATTTCTTTGACATCCTTACTTACAAGTAACCTTTTCTTCCCTATCTGGGTGATATCCTCAAAAGATACCTTATCCTGAACCATGCGCTTTTGAGCGACTGTCGGCCTTCCCCCCATTTCTAGTTTAAAAGCTGCTCTATTTCCTTTTTAAAAGTTGATGCCAGCAGCCTGGTCCCACCCTGGTTAAGGTGAAGCCCCTCAGATCGAAATAGGCTCTCCCTTCCCCAGAATGCTGACCAGTTCCTGACAAATCCAAAACCCTCTTCCCCACACCATCGTCTCATCCACGCGTTGAGACTCTGGATCTCTGCCTGGTGCTTGGGCCCTGCGCGTGGAACAGGTAGTATTTCAGAAAATGCTACCCTAGAGGATCTGGATTTGAGCTTCCTTCCTAAAAGCCTAAATTTAGCTTCCAGAACCTCTTCCCCAGTGAGTCACTGCCCCTGGAGTAGAACCCCGGAGGAGCGCAGCGACATGAGAGGCGAGAAGAGGAGCGGCTGCAGAGCCGAACAGCCAATGCGTGATGGCTGCCTGCAGTGCCTGTTGGGGTGTCAGCTGAAGAAGTTGGACCCTCTCAGTTCAGTCCCAGGCCTCAGCAGTCCTCCATAGCCACAAACATGCACAGGAGCCAGCACAGTCAGTGCTCTGTATCAGGTGCACACTGACTGCATAGTGTGCATAACTGTATTCTTTGGGGAAACTCAACACTTAAAACCAGGTAAAAACAAATGTTTTCTTTTTAGTTTTATGTAATGTAATGCTGGTGGATTTATTTCTGGGTGATGGGGGGGGGGGGGCTCAGTGCCCAGCTTAAAATATTTAAAAAAAATTGTATTTAATGTTGGTGGGGATGCTCTGCAATACCGTCCTAGGTTAAAATAAAAAGAAAATGTTTATTTATAATGTAGGCAGGTTTCTGAGAGGGAGTGGGCTTTGCAGTACCCAGGACACTAAAAAAAAAAAAGGTTTTGTATTTAATGCTGGTGTGTGTTGGGGGGGGGGTTGGTAGGGGATAGGACAGGGCTGACACTAGGCTACATGGAGGTGTGGAGAAATAGGGTAGAGCTGATGTGATTCCCATGGTGGGGTTGGAGGGGAGCATAGCTCACAGTGTGGCATAGCTGCAGGGAAGCAGAGCGCTCAGGCCACAGCACAGGCATTGCGGCGCTCGCCCTGCCTTGTTGTTCACTGGAAGCTTAGTAGGGATAGATTTGTATTGGGAGTTTCATATTATTTTTATTTTATTTTGTTTTTTTGTAGACTCGGTCTTGAACACCCAAAAATGAGTGCAGCAAAAACAGATAGTGGAAGATCATTCCAAGAGGTCTGGACAGAGTCATTTGGAATTATCGAATGCAATGGAAAAGCATTATGTATTCTGTGTAATGAAAGTGTTGTGTGTCGCACATCAAGTGTCAGACAACACTTTGACACCAACCACAAAAATGTTACCAAACTAAGTGAAACTGAAAGAAAAGAGTTTATTGAAGGAAAATTGAGGAAATATAATTCCCAGTATCTTAGTTTTTGCAACTATCATTCTAGAACAAATCATCTGACAAATGCCAGTTTTCAAATTTCACTGTGCATAGCAAAACATGGTAAACCCCTCTCTGATGGGGATATTATCAAAGCGGCCATGTTGTCTGCGAGTAATTCTCTTTTTCATTATTTGCCAAACAAGGATAAAATTATTCAACGCATCTCTGAGATGCCACTTAGCAGATCGAGTCCAGCGCATGGCAAGTGATGTTAGTCAGCAGCTCACCACTGACTTACAAAAGGCAGCCTGTTACTCCATGTGCTTGGATGAAAGTACAGATGTAAATAATAACGCAAGACTAGCAGTAATTTTGCGTTATGCTGTTGGTGACATCATGAGAGAAGAGCTGGTGAAACTGTTGTCTTTGCCTGAAAGAACACAAGGGATAGATATCTACAATGCTGTGATGGAAGCTTTTTTGTCACAAGACATAAGACCAGAAAAAGTGGTTTCAATTACTAGTAATGGGGCACCTTCTATGGTGGGCACAACATCTGGTTTCATATGGTTCTTTGTTAAAGAAATAAAACATTAAGTCATTCAGTTCCATTGTATTATAATTGAAAGTTTTCTCAGGATAAGTAGAAGAGTTCTTGTGTTTATATTAATGTTGTCTTGTGTTTATTTCAATGCTATATTCTATCGAGGTTGAAATGGATGGGTTGAATAGTTAGGTTTTAAAGGATGTGTTAGTGTATTACAATAAACTTTTTCAGACTTGTAAATCCTGTGTCAACTGTTGCATTCATATTATTTTATTGTATTAGGGGTTTTGAATTTTGGTGTTTTAAACTGTGCTTAGATTGAGATTTATCACTGAGCACAGGGGGTTGGGATTTATTTTTCTAGATTCTGGTGATTAAATTTTAACTGCCAGACCTTTGACAATTCTTCTAATTTTTGGAGATCTCTTCTCATGGTTTCTACTCCTTCCAGGGTATTCATTCTATTAGCTTTCTTCTTGTCATCCGCAAAAGGGCAGACTTTTCCTTCTAACCCTTTAGCAATGTCTCTCACAAATATACAGAATCAGCAGTGACCCCCTGAGGCACTCTGTTGCTCACCCTCCTTTCCTCTAAGCGGTTTCCATTTACCACAACCCTCTTAGCTTAAGCCTTCTGTGACGGACCATATCAAAGGCTTTGCTGAAATCCAAGTATATTACATATAGCACATGTCCTTCATACAGTTCTTTGGTCACCCAGTCAAAAAAGTCAATCAGATTAGTTTGGCAGGATTTTATTTTGGTAAAGCCACGGCACCTCGGATCCTGCAACCTGTTGGCTTCCAGAAAGTTAACTATCTTTTCCTTCAGCAGCAACTCCATTATTTTTCCTACCACCGACGTGAGGCTTACCAGCATAGCCGCCGAGAGGGGGGGCAGAGGGGACAAAATTCCCCGGGCCCGGGCCTCCAAGGGGGACCCGGCGCCACAGTCCCACCCGCCCTCCGTCGTCGACCGTCTGCCCCCTGCATTGAAATCGCTGTCTCACCTCCGTGAAAGAAGCGCTGCAGGCAGCAGAACGCCTCCCTTCGGCCCTCCTTCCCTCCCTGTGTCCCACCCTCGTCTGAAGTAACTTCCGTGAGGGCGGAACACAGGGAGGGAAGGAGGGCCGAAGGGAGGCATTCTGCTGCCTGCAGCTCTGCTTTCACGGAGATAAGACTGCGATTTCAATGCAGGGGGCCCAGCCCGGTGGCGGACGGAGGGGGTGGAGGGGAGTGCAGCGGCGGCGACCTCAGGGGGTGGAGGGGGAGCAGTGGCTGCGGCGATCTCGGGGGGAGCGGTGGCAACCTCGGGGGGGTGGAGGGGGGAGCGGCGGCAGCAACCTCGGGAGGGGGGTAGGGCGGTGAGGGCAGCAGGGGCGGGGCCCTGGGGGCGGCCTTGCCCTGGGCCCGGCCCAGTCTCTCAGCGGCCCTGCTTACTAGCCTGTAGTTTCCCACTTCTTCCCTGTCCCTGCTTTTGTGAAGAGGGACCACAGCCGCTCGTCTCCAATCACACAGAACCTTTCCCAGCTCTAAAGATTATTAAATAAATCCTTAAGAGGTCCTGCCAGGATGTCTCTGAGCTCCGTCAGTATCCTGGGATGTATCCCATCCAGCCCCATAGCTTTGTCCACTTTCAAATTTTCAAGCTGTTTATAGGTGCTTTATTCCGTGAACAGTGCAATATCCACTCCATTCCCAGATATACCCTCGGCAGCCGACCACGGTCCTTCTCCAGGATTTTCTTCCATGAACACCGAAGAGAAGTAGTAGTTTAGCACATTCGCTTTATCCTCATCACTTTTCACATAGCCATTCTCAGCATCTTTCAGTATCACAATTCCATTCCTAGCTTTTCTCCTTTCCCCAATATGTCTGAAAAAGGTCTTGTCACCTCTCTTTACATCTGTAACCATTTTTTTCTTCCACCTGTGCTTTCGCTAGCCATATTTCCCTCTTTGCTTCTTTGAGTTTAATCCGTAATCTTTTCCATGATTCTCTTGTTGCGTTCCTCTGTGTTTCTTGAACAAGGCCTCTTTTAACCTTATTTTTTGGCCACTTGTTTGGAGAACTATATAGGCTTCATGTTGCTCTTTTTTTGGTTTACTTTCCTTGTATAAAGATCTGTTGCCATATAGCAACTTTCAGCTTGGACCACTGTGCTTCTACTTCTCCTATACCTACCCATGCAGTCAGCTTCTTCTTCAGGTATTCCCCCATGTTACCAAAATCAGCACGCTGAAATCCAGTACCTTTTGAGTTTTGTGTGTCTGCATTCCATTTTTGCTCTTATATCAAACCATATTGTGTGATGATCACTATTGCCTAGGTGGACACCTACATGGACATTGGAAACACTTCCTCTATGTATAAGCACTAGATCCAACATCGACCCTTCCCTCTTGGGTTCCGTCACCATTTGTCTGAGCAAAGCACTATGACAAGCATCCATAATCTCTCTGCTTCTTTCCGATTCTACCGACGGGTCATTTCAATTCACATCAGACAAGTTGATTTCTCCCAGCACCTCCCCTTTCATTCCAAGCTTATGGATATCTTCTATCAGATCCTTGTTCAGCTTCTCCATTTGTGCCAGTTTATAGATAGCATGCATATGGATACAGGTTCCATCTTCTCTTTCCAGGATGATACATATAACTTCTTCCTTTTCCCAGGTTCCCTGTATTTCAGCCACTGTGATACTATTTTTCACATACAGTGCCACTCCTCCACCTCTTCAGCCCTCCCTATCCTTCCTAAAAACATGATAGCCCAATATGATTGCATCCCATTCATGGGAATCATTGAACCGTGTCTATGTAATAGCAACAATATCCAAGTCTTCCTCAAATATCAAGGCTGTAAACCTTGAACCTTTTACTTAGACTACAAGCATTTGTGCTCATTGCTTTCCATGTGTTAAGTGAGTTTAGATGGTTTTCTATATTAACATTACCTTCCCCACTACCATCATGTTTTTTTCTAGGGGTGACTTTCTGAATTCCCTTGTTTCCTTTTGTCATCCCTGCCCTCTAGTTTAAATGTCTAGAAACATACTGTCTGAATTTCTCCCCAAGGATCTTTTTCCTGTTACAGAAAGATGTAGCCCATAATTACAGTACAGCCTGTTATTTTTCCATGTACTGCCCCATCCTCTTCTTTACACCAAGCTTCAAGCCACTTAATGAATTCCTCTGTTTTATGTAGTCTTTCCTCTCCCTTCCTATATGTAGGAATAACTTCAGAAAAAGCTGCAGTCCAAACCATAGGAGCCAACTCTATGGGTGCTTGAACACCCCTTATATTGAGCAAATCCTTGACTGTGTCCAGGGAGAGAGAATTTCTGTTGGGTTTAACACCCCCAATCAGTTTGAAGTTGGCTCCTATGGTCCGAATTAAAGACTTGAGTCCCTCCCTAAGCTTCTGGAACGCTCTCTGTGCTCCAACCTTGCTATTGATGGCCAGGTCATTTGTCCCCAGGTGGATTCCAATATCAGTATTAGAATCCTTACTGTATGTAGGGATAGATAGATAGATAGATAATTAGGTATTTGGGTTCAGACATAGAACTATGCCAATACCAAAAATGTGTTCTTTAAATACATTTGCCACAGTCTTCTGCCTGTTCTTTTCTTTGAACTACGAACCTGGAAAGTGCCATAGCTCTTTGACTTGAGCATGGGGGAACATGGGAGATGGCAGACATGGCCCCAGACACCTTGAGTAACCATTGCCCGTCTCTGATAAGACTTTTCTGGGGATGGCAGTCTCTGGCGAGTCAGTGACATATATAAAGTCTGATGCCAAGGAGATGATGGGGCTCATTTTCAAAGCACTTAGCCTTCCAAAGCTCCATAGGTTTCTATGGAACTTTGGAAGGCTAAGTGCTTTGAAAATATGCCTCATAGCTACACAAGATTGTCACCTTTCCCAAGGCCATCAACTGACTCTCCTAGTGTGTATCAGCAATTGTACCCAGACCTTGCCTCACCATCCTTCTTTTCATATTCCACCGTAGATATTGACACATTTGTTCAGTTACAGTTACCTGTGTAAGATGCCATACATTGTACATACTCGATGGCTTGTCTCTGATGCAACAAATTTTATTCACAACAGGAGCTGTAGTCAAACAGTTACAGCACGCAGTCACACAATTTGGAGTACATCACTATTGCTGTATCCACACCATATGCATGCCTCACCACAGGCAGAGAATGACATGGGGACAAAGTTTGTCCCTGTCCCCGCCCCATCCTCTTGGGTTCTATCTCTGTCCCTACCCCATCCCCACAGGCTCTGTCCTCATCTTCAGAAGCCATTTTATATTTAAATCTTTTTATTAAAGTATAAAAAGGAACAATATGCTGTGCAACTGTTGTTTTTAAATCATAACAACGAGTAACTACTGTAATTCCATCAAGATTTTTCACCATCTTCCCAAGACATCTCCCAAAGTCATCTTACCCCGTCATTCCCCATCTATTTTCTCTGAGTTCTCCCCCTGATTTTCCTTGAGTGTTACAGCTTTTCCTCTCAGCTGGGCTGAGGTTCTGGCCATCTCATTGCCTCTGAGGTGGCTAGATTCAGACTCTATGGGCAGAAGACCACAAATCTTTTACAAGCAACTGAACTCTAAGTTGGATTTTCTCTGTTTATTCTGGGTACTATAATAAAGAAGATTTGCTTGAGAATTGAGAGTCTACTAGTAAAGCTTCTACTTGGGGATGGTTTATGCTGGCTATTTAAGCTACACTATACTTTGCCTAGAACAGTACATTAACCAATATACAACCTGCATGCAAAATGGCCAACATACAGGAGAAGTAGCTTTACAGATGCTCAGCTGTTTCCTGTTTTGTGAATTCACACGTGGAAATTGCATCCTCTTACACATGTTCACCTTGGCAATATACCCGTGCAGGTAGCCATTTTAGAAATTGTCACCAGTGCTGCTGCTACAATCAAAACCATGGCAAGCAAACAGTACATCTTCACTAGAAAAGTTAACTTTAATGCTGCTGAGGTGAATGTGCTGGTGAGAGAGGTGCTCAAGCACCAGAAAGCTTTCTTTGTTGTGCCTGGCTAGTGCCTTAGCACTTACACCAAACAGAAGACATGGGTTGGGGATTTGCTACATTGTGAATTCCATCTTCCACAACAACTGGGATGCAAAGGACCTGAAATGGAAGTGGAGGTTGCTTAGGACTTAGGACCCAAAAAGAAGGTCTCCAACCCGGCCAGAAGCACACAGGAGCAACAGGTGCTGCAGATGGTGGAAGAGGAAACTTCGCATGGGGTTGGCTAATTGGATACTTGGTAACCCGAGGTAAACAGTAAGTAGGGCACTCGTACCATTTCCACAGTTCCCCCACCCCTTTCTGTTGGAAAAAGCTGGCCACACTAGCTTATGTGACTTGATAGATACTATATAGCTTCTGGTCTTCCACTTCTTACATTTTTCCATAATCTTGCTCCAACAATGGAAATCACCACCACCCTTTTGCAGGCCATGCTTGCATCGGGCATTTTGTCTCCCAGGGTTTATCTCAAATCAGTAACCAAAAATCAGTTTATCCAAAAAATAAAACCCTGGCAGCAAAATTCAACTTGCAATTCATTTTGGCCAAAACAGTTCAGCAAAAATCAAATTTTTAGGAAAGAAATATTAGCAGCAAAACTCAGCATGTCCAAAAAGCAGTTCTTTTACCTTTCTCATTGGGGTGCAGAATTTTGCCTTCTCCTTCTTAATCTCTTGAGTTCTGTGATATGTTTTTGACCATCAGAAACTCAATCTCGAATCTTTCAACAGCTGCTTTAATGTTATGGAATTCTCTACATTTCAGTTAATACTTTGAGCTGGATGTTTGTACTTTGAAGAAAAAGGTGAAGACATTTCTTCATTCAGACTTGTTGTTTAATTTGTTTTTATTATATTAATTTTGTTTTGTTATTGTAATCTTAATTTATGTTTTATAATATTTGGTGTGGAAGAGTGGCCTAGTGGTTAGAGCACCAGTCTTGACATCCAGAAGCAGCCAGTTCAATTCCCACTGCTGTTCCTTGTGATCTAGGGTAAGTCACTTAACCCTCCATTGCTTCAGGTACAAACTTGGATTGTGAGTCTTCCAGGGACAAAGAAATACCCAGCATACCTGAATGTAAATCACCTTGAGCTACCACTGAAAAAGGTGTGAGCAAAATCCAAAATAAATAAATAATTGTATTATAATATTTCTGCACTTTATTTAGAATGATTGGGTTGGTGGGTTATAAGGTGTTTTTTATTTAAATTAAATTAATTAAATAAATTCCATTGAACTAGACCTAATGCATTTTACCGTATGGTAAACAATGTTTATTATTCACAAATGTGTTACAGCAGCTTAGTAAAGAGGGGCCAGTAAGACTGATCTTGCAGTTGATTATAATGGTATTTTGTTGTTATTTGTAAAATACACAGATGTTAGAATGTACAAAGGATCATTCATGGATGGTCACCCTGAATTTTATTTATATGGCAGAACAAGCAGAAATTGACTGAGAGAACAGCTGTTATGGCTGAACTCCAAGATGAGCTAAACATGGCAGATACCAGCAGCTGCTTTAGTCCTTGACAATAGTTTCTTCATTTATTTTGCCAGGGGTGAAAGAGTAGCAGGTTTAGACACATTTGTCATATCAGCTACTTCAGATTACATGTACAAGCTCATTAGCTTCTGTCTGAATATTGTCTGAGACCCACATAAGAGCCAGTGGCCAGCACACGCCTGGATAACCTCAGATATTCATTGGTGTGCCTAAATGGAGGCACCAATTTATAGAATTGCTTCCATAGTGTCAGCAAAAATTCTGGGTCCCCATACAGCTGACCAAATACTTTCCATGGAAAGGCCATTTGTGTTGTAGACTGAATACTGCCAGCACCTGTATATAAGTATTGCCATACTGGGGCAGGCTGAAGGTCCATGAAGCCCAGCATCCTATTTCCAACAGTGGCCAATCTAGGTTACAAGTACCTGGCAAGATCCTAAAACAGTACAATACATTTTATGTTGTTTATCCTAGAAATAAGCAGTGGATTTTCCCCAAGTCCGTTTTAATAATGGCTTGTGGACTTTTCTTTTAGGAAACTAGCCAAACCTTTTTTAAACCCCACTAAGCTAACTGCTTTTACTACTTTCTCTGGCAAATAATTCCGGAGTTTAATTACACTTTGAGTGAAGAAATATTGTAGGCACATACATGGTTAACGCACGTTAAAAACCTTAACGCGCCTATAGCGCTGCTTAGTAAACAGGGCCCTAAGTGCAGCGGAAATGAACATAGAGTGAGGAGATACCAAGTGATTCTGAGCAAGATTCAAACATGTCATTCGCTGGCTGCAGCAAAATATTTGTTACTAATCCATAGGAAGAATTCTCATCAAATCAGCCTCAAAATCTTGAAGTTTCAACTGAAAAAAATCTTGTCTTTACTCCTGTATTAGATCTTGGTTCAACTATACTGGTGCCATCAGAGCCTCATTTACCCAAGTTTCCAAAATCTGTGTTTGGAAAGCAAAACTGTACCTTCACATCAGAATATTACAAGACATTTTCATTTTTAGAGTATAGTCAGCAGTTAGATGCAGTTTTCTGCTTTCCTTGCAGACAGTTATAATGTTCTAGTGTTTTGAAAGATTCTGCTTTTACTGAAAAAGGAATCAGGTACTGGAAATTTTTGAAGAAAAAGCTTCAGAATTTCACGGCTGTGACCATTCCCCTGTGTCCAGACTCACCTTTTTCCAGTGATCTGGCTCTGTGGCTTCTCTGGACTGCCTTGTCCTTGCCTGGTGTTCCTGCTATCCAAGCCTCATTCCAAGTTGTGATATCATCAGCAAAGTCCTTTTTAACGCACTTTGGAACTCTCATGCCTTGCCTTTGCAACAGATCTTTTAACCTTGTCTTCATGTTCTCTGTTGGGATCCAAAGTCCTGCTTGGCTTTATTCTTATGCCATGTTTCCTGCCTGACATTGTTCGTGAGTCTTGTCTCTGAATGCGTGTTCTTGTGTTTCTGAGTCTTGTACCTGAAAGCCTTGTTTCTGAACCACGTTCCTGAATGCCTTGCTTTTGCAAACTTTGTTCTTAAATGCCTTATTCTTGTATGCCTTGATTCTCGCCTGACTTTGTTCCTGTGAGTCTTGTCCCTGAATGCTTGTTCCTGTGTTTCCGAGTCTTGTATCTGAAAGCCTTGTTTCTGAATGCCTTGCTTCTTTGTGTGGCTTCCCATTACCTTTGAATGGCCGTGTGGCTTCCCGTTACCTTTGAATGGCCGTGTGGCCTTGCCTTGAGTGGTTTCTCTGTGTTGAGTTGCTTCTCTGTGTGGCTTCTCTTTACCCTTTGAGTGGCCGAATGGCCCAGCCTTAAGTGGTTTCTCTGAGTTGAGTTGCTTCTCTGTGAGGCTTCCCTTTACCCTTTGAGTGGCCATATGGCCCAGCTTTGAGTGGTTTCTCTGTGTGACTTCCCTTTACCCTTTGAGTGGCTATGTGGCCCAGCTTTGAGTAGTTTCTCTGTGTGACTTCCCTTTACCCTTTGAGTGGCCGTGTGGCCCAGCCTTATGTGGTTCTCTGTGTGGCTTTCCTTTACCTTTTGAGTGGCTGTGTGGCCCAGCCTTGCCTTGCTTCTTTGTGTGTACCCTGTTCCTGCTTTCTGCTATAGCCAAAGCTCCATTCCTGTTCCTGATGCCAGGCTAAATCTGTTCCTGGTTTCTGATCCTGCCAAGCCGTCCATTCCTGGTTCCTGTTCCTGGCAAGCTAAGTCTGTTCCTGATCCTGCCAATCTAAGTCTGTTTCTGATTCCTTTTGCCAAGCCAAGTCTGTTCCTGATTCCTTTTGCCAAGCCAAGTCTGTTCCTGATTCCTGTTCCTGCTAAGCCAAGTTCTGTTCCTGCCTTGTTGATAATCTTGCTTGTATCTGCCCTGTGCCAGCTTAGGTGACAGGCTAACTTTCCCTGAGTCCGTGACACAGAAACTTGTAGATTCTGGTATACATAAGCAGTGTTCTGAAAGATGGCATTTCCTCAACCAATCCAGAGAAGTGGGCTCTATCACAACAGAGCTCTCAGCTTCTCACAAGAAGTTAGCTAAAGAAAATAGAGACTATGCAGTAAAAATTACTAATGTAGGAGTCCTTTTACTATGGCATGCCGAACAATGGCCTGCACTGGTATAAGCGCATGTTTTGGATGTGCGCAGATCCATTTTTCAGTGTGCTGCAAAAAAAGGCCTCTTTTTTTTTTTTGGCCGAAAATGGCGCACATCCATTTTGGGCCTGAGACCTTACTGCCACCCAATGACTTAGTGGTAAGGTCTCACGTGTTAACCGGGCTGTAATGGTCAGCACATGTACACTGCTGATTACTGCCGGGTTAGCACCACACGGTAGAAAATAAAAAATATTGTCTGCCATGCATATCGGGCGCATAAAAATTGGAATTACCGCCCAGGGCACGAGGTAGCCAGCTGGTAGTTCCAAATTGACATGCGTAGGCACCTTAGTAAAAGGGCCCCTTACTGCTTTACTTGGCCAAACAAGGAATTGCACTGCGGAGACATGATGAAAGAGAAGAATCAACAAATCGTGGAAACTTCCTGGAATTGTGCAATTTGTTTTCAAAATAAATGAAGCATTTCCAAGAAAATTGAAGGGTTCTTTCAATCTAGTGGGCCACAGAATGCAAAATGAGCTACTACAGATTGCAGCAGATTTTGTAAAAGCTAAAATCATTCAGAAAGTGCAGGAAAATGAGTTCTTTACTCTTCATGTTGATGAAGCACGCAGTTTCAAGCAAGAAGAAATGATTGTGTGAGATATACAGAAAATCTGAAAATAAAAGAACACTTTTTGGGATTTATTGTTTGTTCTGAGCGAGGAGATACTAATGCCATCGATCAGCACATTAAACAATTCTTACAAGTATCAGGGATTGCAGATTTGCCAACTGTAGTATAGTGCTATGATGGAGCTTTTGTCATGTTAATGGAGTACAGCAAAAAATACTGCAAGATCACCCCACAGATATATATATATATATATATATATATATATATATATATATATATATATATAAGTAAAAAAAAGGCCCGTGTCTGACACAAATGAAACGGGCGCTAGCAAGGTTTTCCTTGGAGTGTGTATGTTTGAGAGAGTGTGTGTGAGAATGACTGTGTGAGAGAGAGAGTGAATGTGTGAGTGTGTGTGTGTGACAGAGAGAGAGTGAGTGTGGCAGGTGGGCGGGCCTGGAGGGAAAGTGGCTGGGCCTGGGCGGCGACCTCGGGGGGGGGGGTGGAGGGGGGAGTAGTGGCTGCGCGACCTCGTGGGGGGTGGAAGGGGGAGCAATGGCGACCTTGGGGGGTGGAGGGGTGAGCGGCAGTGGCGACCTTGAAGGAGGGGTGTGGCAGCGAGGGCAGCAGGGGCAGGGCCTTGTGCTGCTGTCGTGCGGTTGGTCAGTGCTGCTTGTGACATCAGCCTGATCTACGGAGCGTAGCAGACCAACTCTGAAGAAAGCCACGGACACAGGCAGCAAGATAGAACGTTGGAGGTGAGAATTATTATATAGGATATATATACACACACTCTGCATAGCCCATAAATTCAGGGGCTGTTTTACTAAAGTTTATCAAGTTATCTGCAGCAGGGCCCATTTTATTCCTATGGGCCCTGCTGCACATAACTCATGCTAAGTTTTAGTAAAAGACCCCCTGAATTTAGTTTTAGTAGAGGCCTGCAAAGTAAATCATGCAGCAACAGGATTTTTTTCACAGCCTGGTACACACCATGCATAGCTAGAGGTCCAAATTAGAATCGTCCAGTTTAAGTGACACAAGATGGATCTGTTGTAAAAATGTATCTGCTGTTAAAAACTCACTGGGAGCACTTCTCAGCACTTTATTGGGACTGTCAGAGCCTCCGTACCATAGATTAATTGAAGCATCAGGTTTGCTGAAAACTGTGCGCAAGTTAGAATTTTATGCTTGATTGGGGTTTTTTTTAGCATGTACTTAGTACAATTCATGTCACACACAAAGCACTGTGTACGTCTAGTAGAGCTATAGAAATGATCATTAGTAGTAGTAGAACCATTGATGTGTTGCAGAATATGCAAACAGATACTAAGTGGACTGATATTTGGGAGGAGATCCAAAAGTTCTCTGAGCTGCATGATGTTCCTGACACAGATGAAGAGCACACTTACAAACAACAGTCAAGACCTGTGAAAAGAACAACTTCACTAGAATGTTTGTTTATTACAAGCACACTTGGACAACAAGTATATCTCTCAGAGTCGTCGAGTGCAAAAGAAAAAATGGGGAAGACAACTATTTCTCTGTGCTGGTTACAGTGTTAGGAGAATGTATTCACAGGTTCTCACCTCAGTCGATGGAACTCGCAGAAAGTGTTGACGCAGTTCTGAAATGCATGTAGAGGGCAGCAATGGGCTACTCAGTAAATATGCAAGTGCACTATCGATACGAAACTTGCTCACACAGAGATAGAATTGGTAAAATTTGACTTAGAAATCACTCTGAAAACTCTAAAAGCAGCTGCTTCAACACCTTTTTATCAAAATTTTACAAAGCTTTTGAAACTGATGCTTACTCTTCCTGTCGGCACAGCTACCTGTGAGAGATCCTTTTCTGCCATGCGACGTATACGAAACTGGCTGAGATCCACAATGGCTCAGGAAAGACTGACAGCTTTATGTTTACTGAACATTGAAAGTGATCTTGTTGGAGACATTAACCCTGAGCAGATCATTGACTCCTATGATGTGAAGTCTAGTTGCTGGAAGTTACTTCACTAATGTGATCATTTCATTTTGGGGTTTCCCTGGATGGAAATAGCAATGTTTAATAATTGATATACTATTCAATAATTTTTGAATAGTATACATTGGTTAATATATGCTTATGTCTTTTGCTGATAACTATGAATGTGTTCTTTTGTATGTTCATAATATAAATGTTAGAATATATAGGTCCCTCAATTCAAGGTTTGACAAATCCTGAGGGACAGGTTGCCATGGTGCCTGCAAATTGGACCTTGGCACTGGTGCTTTTGTGTCATCCAAAAGTTCTGGCTACCTATTCTATAGAAATGTACTTTCTTTCCAACTACACTGTTCAGCCACCAAGCTCTCAGGCATTTTGAGCAGCCACTTTTTTCTTTGACATATGATACATATCTAATATCTAAATCTAATAAAGGTATTACTTGTGACTATTATACTTTTACTTATTTTCTTTCTGCATGTTGTCAGACAATTATGGATGTAAGCACCACCCCTGACCCTGACCCCTTTAGCCTTCTCAAACAGTTGGGCCACCAACTGCCTATGTTAATAATTTCTATAATATATAATCCCCCATTATAATGGGGATTACCAAAGATCATGAAAGAAGGAGGGTTCTGAGGTTTTGTGTGGTAAAGGATCCAGCCCAAGGGGATGGGTTCCTGGGTAAGATGCAGAGAGAAATGTTACTGGTTATTGAGTGACAATAGACAAGGAGTTAGAAGTTGATAAATAACGTTCATGGGGAGTGCACAAAGTCTTTGGTTGTCTGTACCCCCACTGGGACCCTTGGAGAAGAGGAGAGTCTTGGATGGGTTCGAGAAATTAAGGCTGACTAAAGAGGTGGTTTCTGCAAATTCCAGCCTGGGAGCAGGAAGAGCTGTTCGGAGCCAAAAGTAGTAGCCCAAAGAGGTACTTCTTTGGAGAATGAACAGATAGGGAGGTCTTGTTCAAATGCTACAGGCACAGCCTTAGGTTGTTTCACCCAGAAAGGATGGATATGGACTGGAGGAGCTGTAAATATGTACATACTGTAGCATAAATTGCTCTGAAGAAGATGCACCATATCCCTAAGTTTGGCTCTGGATTTGTTGTTTATATCTGAGATAATGTTTGGATTACAAAGTAACTGAGATAAAACAGTAACCTCCGCTCTCAAGACAAATTCCTACTTTCAATACCCTTTTCCACCACCGCCAACTCCAGGCTCCGCCCTTTCTGCCTCGCCTCACCCCATGCCTGGAATAAACTCCCTGAGCCCATAAGCCAGGCCCCCTCCCTGCCCATCTTCAAAGCCTTGCTCAAAGCCCACCTCTTCAATGTCGCCTTCGGCACCTAACCACCATACTTCTATTCAGGAGATCTAGACTGCTCCAACTTGACATTTCGCCCATTAGATTGTAAGCTCTTTTGAGCAGGGACTGTCCTTTTTTTGTTAAACTGTACAGCGCTGCGTAACCCTAGTAGCGCTCTAGAAATGTTAAGTAGTAGTAGTAGTAATTACAAAGTAACTGTTTGAGATAAAGGATTTGAACTGCCTGTTGCAGAATGTTCAGTAAAGTTTGGTTATTTTGCATAACTCTCTTGACTGGAATCTTTTTCTTTGATTGAGAGTGAAATCCCAAACTGGTAAAAGAAAGAGATCAGAGAGTAAAGAGAAATAAAGCCCCAGCTTTCAAAAGTGGCTTCCAAAAATGGCCAAGCCAGGTCAAAAGAAACTGGCAGAATCCTAAGCAGTAACAAGATTCCATGCTACCGAACCCCAGGGATAAGCAGTGACTTCCCCCGGAAGTCTACCTTTAAAAAATTGTTTACTCTTTCTACAAGTACAATTTATTCATGTTTACCCATTCCACTCTACTCAGGATTTTGTAGAACTCTTATCATATTCCCCCTCAGCCGTCTCTTCTTCAAGCTGAAGAGCCCTAATCTCTTTAGGCTTTCCTCGTATGAGAGTTGTTCCTTCCCCTTAATCATTTTGTTTGCCCTTCTTTGTGCCTTTTCTAATTCCACCATATCTTTTTTGAGAAGTGGCAATCAGAATTGCACACCGTACTGAAGGTGTGTCTCACTATGGAGCGATATGGAGGCATTAGAATGTTCTTTGTTTTATTTTCTATTCCTTTGCTAATAATTACTACTATTCTGTTTTCTTTTTTTTTTTTGGCTGCCACTGCACATTGAAGAAAAGATTTCATTATATTGTCCACAGTAACATCGAGATCTTTCTCCTAAGTGGTAACGTTTAATATGGAACATAGCATCATGTAGCTGTAATTTGGATTATTCTCTCCAATGTGTATCACTTTTCACTTGTCCACATTAAATTTCATTTGCCATCTGGATTCTCAGACGTCCAGTCTTATAAGGTCCTTCTTCAATTTCTCACAGTCCACAAGCAATGTAACAGCTTTGAATAGTTTTGTGTCATGAGGCATATGAACTGAAATTATTGTGTATTTGTAGTCCTGTTATTTTAGGTAGTCTCATTGCATTCCTTCTTTCTACTACTACACTCCTTCCCAGTTCTCATCTGCTCTCTTTGCTGTTCTTCACAATTAACGCAAAAAGATGCCTCCACCCCTCTTGCTCCTTTCCAACAAGAGTACTGTGAGTCCTTTGTAAAGAGAAAAATTAATAAACTACGCAACCCCCTACCATTGCAAAGTGCATAAAGAATATTCCTTAGCATCAGCAGCAGATGAATCCAGGAACTGGTGGGTTGTATCCACCTACTAGCAGGTGGAGATAAAAAACACTGATGAACAGGCAGTGACCCTGGACGTCCAGCTCCTTGTCACTTCAGTATATCTGTATCTCCAGCAGGTGGTGGACGGATTCCTTCTAGCTCCAGGGCTTCTTGCCAGTTATGCATGGGGGCGTTTAGCTAAGTGTGCCAACCTTGAGGACATACTTGTGTTGCAGGTCCCTGTCCTACCCTGTTTTCCCCCTGCTCTCTGTGGGCTCCTCCTTTCAACTGCAAAAAAACAAAAGATTCTCCTGACAGCACTGCAGCTCACAGCGAGCATTAAAAAAAAGAGAGAGAAAGTGCACTTTAGTTCTGCAAGTGCTGACTATTCTTCTGTACAGTGTCTGCCGGGCTGTGGGGGAGGGGCGGAAGCACCTTTGGGCTCCGCTGGAGAGCAACCACCACTTTTCTCTTTTCCAGCCCCAGCGAGTGTAACTTTTGCCTCTCAGGCTGCGTGTTCGGTCCTAGTAGGGTTTATGGCAGCGGAGGTTATAAAGAGATGTTCCTGCTGCGGCTCTCACTGTTACGCAGTGGAAGCTTGCGTTGCGCACTGTGCCGATGCCATTCTGCCCTCTGAGGGGTCTGTGGAAGCAGCAGGGGAGTCTTCCCACGTTTTGGATACTATCACCTGTGTCACTATGACGGTGCCTGAGGCGGTTGTGGAGCCTGCACCATTTTCTCCCTCTGAGCCCTCTCGCCTTTCTGGTTTTTCGACCGTGGGAGTCGGCAGCACAGGGGTGGGCTCGGTTCTGTTCTTGGAGCCTCTGTTAATGCTGCTGGTGCAGATACGGGGTTTTCTCCAGAATTTATCCTTCTTCTATACCAGGCTTATTTGCTTAAGAGGGGTTTGCCCTCTGTCCCCTCCCCTCCCCTCCTTCAGGCTTCATTGGAGGGCAGGGAGAACCTGGTTTCTCAGGGTGACTTAGGTTCTTCGTTACCTCTGGAGGAACTTGCTGTTAAGCGCAACAGGTTAGATTCCCTTCAAGATGGAGGATCCTTAGCTCCTCTTTCTCCTCCTTCAGTTTTAGCAGCTTCTGGAGATTCGGCTAGACCTTCTAATTTGGAAGAGTTTGAAGATGGGGATATGCTGCTTGGTGAACAAGATGATCCCACGGCAGTTCAAACTTTTCATCATGAAGAGCTGCCTGATCTCATCTCTGAGGCTTTAGCTGCTGTGAATATTTCTGAGCCTGAGGGTCAATCTGCAGCTTCTGATAATGTTAAGATGGCGAGCACGCGTAAACCACCTAAAGCATTTCCCATGAATGAGTCCATTCAGGAGTTAATTTCCACTCAATGGTCTGACCCTGAGGTTACTTTGAAAGTTGCTAGAGCTATGGCTCGTCTTTATCCATTAACCGCTTCTTCCCTGGACTCCTTCACCTTACCTAAGGTGGATGCTCTGGTGACAACTGTCACTAAGAAAACCACTCTCCCGGTGGAGGGAGGTGTCACACTTAGACATGCAAGACAGGCAGCTTGAAGCCTCGCTTAAGTGTTCTTTTGAAGCATCTGCATTAGCCTTACAGGCTTCCATTTGTAGCTCCTATGCCATCAGCCTGTCTTCCCTAGTTTCAGCAGGGCTTGGAGCAAGATTCGGCTTCTGTTTCAGCTGCTGGTGCCCCGATGGAGTCTGCTCTCACTTATCTTGCTGATGCCCTGTATGATTAGGTCAGAGCTTCTGCTAAGCAGATGACTCTAGCTGTTTCAGCTCAACGTCTTCTTTGATTACATCACTGGGCGGTCGATATGGCCTCTAAATAGCATCTCACAAGGCTTCTGTTTAGAGGGAAATTACTTTTCGGTGAAGATTTTGAAAAGATAGTGTTATGATTGGGGTCTGAACCCCTCTCAAACTTACCTCTTTCCTGGGGGTCAGCTTCTTAGCTGGCTTCTGTTTCTTTTCTCTGTCCTTTCTGAGCTGGCTCTGTCTCTCTGTGCTGGCAGCTTCCAGCAGCATGGGGTTAATTGTTTTACTTTACTACAGCTGTGTGTTGCCTGAGTTGCTCTAACTCTCTTTGGGTGTACTGGCTTCAAGGGTTTCACGGTTTTGCATTGGTGTGGGTTGGGCCTCTCTGGGTCAGTGTGCTTTTGCCTAGGTCTAGGGAGTGTGACATCATCAGGGAGGGCCTTGATAAGGAAGTGGTCTTGTTTCCTTCAGGGCCTTTGCAACAGTGGTGTTTGCTGTAGGTAGGGTGGTGCAGTGTGCACTTCTGACGTTGTGTCTAGTTTCCCTGCTTGCTTTTGCTAAGGGCCAGGTTAGTGTTAGTTCAGTGTGCACTGGTGACTGTGTGTTTAGCTTTCCTGCTTTTCCCTTTTGGTTCCCTTCTGTTCCCTCTTGGTTTTGGTAGCATTGCTGTGTGTAGGGCTTTGGAAGCTCTGTTGTTGATAGAAGTACTTCAGGGTTTGGTGTTGTTAGGAACACTGCAGAGTTTGCTGTTAGAAGTACTTCTGGTGTTTGTGCTATTAGGAGCATTGCAGTCTTTGCTGTTGGTGTTTGGTGCCTTAGAAGCACTTTTGGCTTATGTGTTAGCTTCCCTCCTTGTGGCTCCCCTGTCTTCCCTTTTAGTGCTAGGAGCTCTTCTGGTTGCTTGCCAGAGTAGTGCTTAGGAAGCACCTTGTTAGTTGTATCTAGCTTGCTAGAGCAGTGCTTAGGTAGCTTGTTAGTTTTGTGTTTAGCTTATTAGTGTAGAGCTCTGCTTGTAGCTTGGTGCTTAGTAGCACCTGTGTTAGCTTTGTGTTTAGTTCCCTGCTCTGTTAGTTTAGGGCTTAGGAAGTCCCTTTCTTGAGCAGGGCTTAGGAGCTCCTGTTTAGTATAGGGCTTAGGAAGTCCTTTTGTAAGTTTACTGTTAGGAACACTCCTGCTGGTTTAGGGATTGGGAGCACGTAGATCAGTTTAGGTTTAGGAGCACTTCTGTTTCCATTCCTGGTCCCTATGTCATCCGGTATCCAGTAAGTCCTGTCGGCTACTCGAACCTAGGAGCTCAACTCCTGGGGGGCTTAGTAGCTAAGTGCAGGTGAAGCTGTGTGGACCAGTCCGGTGTGCTCCAGTCCGGTGTTCCAGTCCTGGGTCCTCCAGTCCGGGGGATTCCAATCGAGTGTTCCAGTCCGGGGGATTGCAGTCCAGTGTGCCAGTTCTGTGTCCTCCAGTCCGGGGGATTCCAGTCCATGTGTTCCGGTTCGCTGGGCAGTGCCTGCAGTCCCTGCCGGTGTGCTTACCCAGTGTTGGTTGGTGGGTTTTGCCTGCTGCTGTCGCTCCTCGTCAGCAGCCCAAGGGCTCACGTTTGCTCCAGAGCCCGGCCCCGCGGGCTCTGAACCTGAGGACCTGACAGATAGTTAAGGATTTGGGAGACTCCAAATTCCAGCGTCTTCTGGAAGACAAACCCAGATCCAGTTCTAAATCTGTTTCTTCCAGACCTCATTTTCATGACGTACGCCATTATCGGCCTGGTCGTAGTTCATCCTTTCAGCTATCTAAGTTCCAGCAGAAGTCTTCCTTTCGGAACGATAAGCGGACCTCGGCAGCTGGTCCCAGAACTCAGGCTTCCGGGCGGTCTGCCGAATGATAGGGCGCAGGTCCAAGCCTCGACTGTTTCCATTGGGGGTCGTTTAACCCTCTTTTACAGGAGTGGGCCAAGATTACTTCAGGCTAGTGGGTTCTAGATCTTATCTGAGACGGCTACAAGTTAGAATTTGCATCGCCTGTCGGAGATGTATTTTTAGAATCTCATTGTGCCACAAAAGCCAGAAGACAGGCCATTCTAACTACATTGCACACCTTGATAGATCTTGGGGCGGTGGTTCCTGTTTCCAAGGACGAGGTGCGTACTGGCCGCTATTCCATCTACTTTGTAGTTCCTCAAAAAGAAGGTTCTTACAGACCTATCCTCGACCTTAGGAAGGTGAACATGTGTCTCCAGATTCGCCATTTTCATATGGAGACTGTTCAATCAGTTATTGTGTCAGTTCAGCCCAGGGAGTTTCTCATGGCTTTAGATCTGAAATATGCGTATCTTCACATTCCCATTTGGCCTCCTCATCAGAGGTTTCTTCGGTTTGCTGTATTGGGCCATCACTTTCAGTTCTGCGCTCTTCCCTTTGGCCTAGCCACAGTGCCTCGCACCCTTTCCAAGGTTATGGTAGTCGTGGCAGCCTTTCTTCGGAAGGAGGGGATCAAGGTTCATCTGTATCTTGACGATTGGTTGATCCGAGCAGATTTGGAACAAGACAGTCAATCAGCCACTTCTGGAGTTCTAAATTTTCTACAGTCCCTCGGTTGGGTAGTCAATCTGCCTAAAAGCCATCTTGTTCCCTCCCAGTATTTGGAATATCTTGGGGTTCTCTTCGATACAGCGCAAGGAAGAGTATTCTTGCCAGAAAGCAGGAGGCTCAAGCTTTGCTCTCAGGTTTGTGGCCTGTTGCGTTCCCCTCGGGCGTGGGATTATGTGCAGGTTCTAGGGTCTATGACAACCACTCTGGAGGTGGTTCCCTGGGCAAGGGCTCACATGCGTCCTCTCCAATGCGCCTTGTTGAGTCATTGGTCTCCTCTGTCCCAGGATTATCATCGTTGACTGGCGTGGCTTCCAATCATGAAGGACAGCATGGCCTGGTGGCTGTATGCCTCCAACCTGCGGAAGGGAATTCCTTTGGCATCCCCTTGCTGGGTGATAGTGGTCACCGATGCCAGCCTCTCAGGATGGGGGGCTCATTGTCTCCACTGAGTGGCTCAAGGACAGTGGTCTCAGACGGAGGCGCAGTGGTCCATCAACCAATTGGAACTGAGAGCAGTGATGCTGGCTTTGAAGATGTTTCAGGATCTCCTGGAAGGTCAGGTGGTTCGAGTTCTCTCCGATAACACCTCGGCGATAGCTAAGATCAATCGGCAGGGAGGTACCCAGAGTGTAGCCTTAGCTTCAGAAGCAACCAGCCTTCTGCAATGGTCGGAGGCTCACCTCCTCTGCCTCTCAGCAGCTCACATTGCAGGGCAGAGCAACATGCAAGCCGACTTTCTCAGCCATCATCTGGACTCGACGGAGTGGGAACTAGCAACGGAATCTTTCCGTCTAATCTGTCCGCGGTGGGGCACCCTGGTCACGGACCTGATGGCGACCAAAGAGAATGCCAAAGTGCTCCAGTTCTTCAACAGAAGAAGAGAGGTCGATTCTGCAGGTCTAGACGCCCTGGTGCAGCCTTGGCTGACGTTCGGTCTTCTTTATGTCGGTCTTGGTATGCGGATCTAGTGCAGCTTCTCGTGGAGCCTCCTCTGAGAAAGTCATTCCTAGGCTTCTTCATCAAGGCCCGGTTCACATAGAGGACACCTCCCGCTTTGGTCTTACAGCTTGGCTCTTGAGAGGGCGAGACTGAGGAAGAAGGGCTATGAGGATTCTGTGATCTCCAATTTGCTTTGCGCTAGAAAACAGACTACTTCGGCTTATGCCAGGGTGTGGCATAAGTTTGAGGCGTGGTGTACCGAGCGTGCATTCAAAGCTTCTATTTCCCAGATTTTAGCTTTTCTGCAGGGCGGCCTTCAGAAGGGGTTGTCTTATAACTCTGTTCGGGTGCAAGTCGCGGTTCCCGCCTGTTTCTGTGGGCATGTTGCCGGCTCTTCCCTTGCAGCCCATTCAGATGTAGCACGTTTTTTGAAAAGTTCTCTTCACCCTCACCCTCTGCTTCGCCGTCCATGTCCTTCTTGGAAGTTGAATTTGGTGCTTAGTACTTTACAAGGCCCGCCTTTTGAACCTTTGTGTTCCGCTTCAGATAAAGATCTCACATTGAAGACGGTGTTTTTGGTGGCTATTTCCTCGGTGCGCAGAGTTTCGGAATTGCAGGCCCTATCATGTCGAGAGCCTTTTTTTTTTTTTTTTTTTTTTTTTTTTACAGTTTTTTGAATCTGGCATCACTTTGAGGATGATTCCTTCCTTCTTACCCAAGGTGGTGTCTGCCTTTCATTTGAATCAGCCTCTTTTTCCTCCTTTCAGAAAGCGGATTTTCCAGCCAATTTTGCGTTGCTGCGTCTCTTGGATGTTTGTCATTCTCTGCTCCACTATCTGCAGATGACTAATGAATTCTGTTGCTTGGACCTCTGTTTGTACTTTTTTCTGGTCCTAGATGGGGTTATACGGCGTCCAAGGTGACGATTGCACACTGGCTTAAAGAGGCCATTGCTTCAGCTTATTTGGCGAAGGGTGCTGTCCCTCCGGATTCTTTGCATGCACATTCAACTCGAGCGCATGCTGCTTCTTGGGCAGAAACGTGCGTACTTTCCTTGGATGACATTTGCCACGCAGCTACTTGAGCCTCTCACCATGGAGGAGTAGCCTAGTGGTTTGTGCAGCGGACTTTGATCCTGGAGAACTGGGTTTGATTCTCACTGCAGTTCCTTGTGACTCTGGGCAAGTCACTTAAACCTCCATTGCCCCAGGTACAAATAAGTACCTGCATATTCTATGTAAACCACTTTGAATGTAGTTGCAAAAACCTCAGAAAGGCGGTATATCAAGTCCCATTTCCCTTTCCCTTTGTTAAGCACTACCAGTTTGATGTGGCAGCGATAGGGAATGCTCGGGGAGCAGCAGTTTCCCACCCTATTTAGGGATTGCTTTGATACATCCCACCAGTTCCTGGATTCATCTGCTGCTGATGCTAAGGTAGGTAAAATTAGGTCTTACCTGATAATTTTCTTTCTTTTAGTCACAGCAGATGAATCCAGGATCCTGTCCCTTTGTTGTTTTCTGATGCCTCGCCTTGATTTCTGAGATTTAACAGACTGTTAGACAGTGAAAGAAGAAGATTTCTACAGCCAGAAGACGGTGTTTTTCATGTTTCACTCGTTTGGATTTTTTGAACTGTGTTTCACTCAAGTTGCCGCATTGTTGTGAGGAGGGTGTTCTTTTCTCCTTTTCCTCCGCTTTGGGATGTGACCTATACTGAAGCGACAAGGAGCTTGGACGTCCAGGGTCACTGCTTGTTCTTCAGTGTTCTCTATCTCCACCTGCTGGTAGGCGGATACAACCCTCCAGTTCCTGGATTCATCTGCTGTGACTAAAGGAAAGAAAATTATCGTGTAAGACCTAATTTTAACTTATGTAGTGTAAAAATAAACTCAAATATTTGTTGGGGAAAAATATGAACAAGAGGAAAACAGAATTAGACAAATCCGTATCATTCACTGTCTGAATTGCAAGTCAAATATAATACTATGGTAGTTGATATTCTATTGATGACGACAAGTATGCACTAGAGAGCTGCACAGAAACAGGGTTAGCAGGAATTCTGCGGTTCCCGCCGGGATCCCCTCCCAAGTCCACGGGACTCCTCCCGGGTTCCCACGGAAATGTAGTGCCAAATCAGTCTACCTATCCTTTTCTTTTGCCATGGCAATTATAATAACACTAAAAAAAATTAATGGCTATGGTTGATAACATTGAAATCTCCATCAGCACTGAGAGGAATAGTTATCAAGATGGGCTACTGTTAAGTTGATTTATTTTACCACAAGTTGGGTTATTTTAGCACAGGGGATGGGACGGAATAGAGGAGATTACTTGTGTGGATGGGCGGAGATGGAGGAGATTCCAGTGGGGACGGGTGAAATTTCTGTCCCCGTGCAACTCTCTAGTATGCACTGTACCAGTATTTAGAACAAATCACGTTCTATTCACCAAATATTCACTAGATGGCACAGGAGGACTGAAAGTAAGAATATCTGTAGCTCACTTAGGCAAGTTACATGTCTCCATGAAATAAAGACAAGCAGGCTTCCTTTTCTTTCTGATCCTTTGTTGTTTTTAAGCATTAACCCTGGCTAAGCAGCAATATTTAGCCACTAAGGGTGCCATTCTATAAAAGATCTCAATAGCATGTCCAAAATCATTTGGGTGCCAAAATGGCCACCACATACTAAATGCCATTCTATAAAGGCCTATCAAGTGCACACATGCATCTGGAAAAAGAGCGTGTTTGGGGGAAGAATGGGCCTGTGCTGGGCAGGACCAGTATTCACGTGTGCTTGATGTATTCTACAAACGTCAGGCACGCTGATGATCCCCAAACGATGCACCCAAATGTGCACCTGCTATATATAGCAATTAAATGTCAGAGAAATTTTCTCTTTTGACCTGGAGTGTTGGATTATGCGTTGTGCTACTTGTTGGCATCATAGTGTGAGATCTGGCCTTACTTATCCCCTAGTTAGCTACATCTCTACCAACTAACTCCTTTTTGTTCCTCTTTATCAAACACCCTCTCCATACCTGACCCCTTTTCCTTCCTCCTCTTCAGCCTCCTCTCAGCCCCTCCACCCCATCTCTCTGTGCAACAGCCTGTGTGTGTGTGTGTGTGTCCATCTATTGCTGGTTGCCCATGTTTCTATTTCTGGCTGTGTATGTGGTCCTGTACCATTGTTGGTGGTGGGTAATTGTTGCAACTGATGGTGGATACTAGGTGAACATTTTAATATAAGTGTTGCCATAGTGGGACAGACCAAAGGTCCATCAAACCTAGTATCCTGTTTCCAACAATGGCCAATCCAGGTCACAAGTACCTGGCAAGATCCCAGAACAGTAAAATAGATTTTATGCTGCTTATCCTAGAAATAAGCAGTGGATTTTCCCAAGTCCATCTTTATAATGTCTTATGGACTTTTCTTTTAGGAAGTTATCCAAACCTCTTTTTAAAACCTGCTAAGCTAACTATTCTTACCACATTCTCTGGCAACAAACTCCAGAGTTTAATTACACATTGAGTGAAGAAATATTTTCTGCAATTTGTTTTAAATTTACTACTTAGTAGCTTCATTGTATGCCCCCTAGTCCTTGTATTTTTGGAAAGAGTAAACAAGTGATTCACATCTACCTGTTCCACTCCACTCAGTATTTTATAGACCTCCATCCTATCTCCCCTCAGCCATCTCTTCTCCAAGCTGAAGAATCCCAGTCTCTTTAGCCTTTCTTCATAGGGATGTCGTCTCATCCCCTTTATCATATTCGTTGTCCTTCTCTGTAACTTTTCTACATCCACTATATCTTTTTTGAGATGCGGTGACCAGAATTGCACACAGTATTTGAGGTGCGGTCACACCATGGACGATACAAAGGCATTATAACATTCTCATTTTTGCTTTCCATTCCTTTCCTAATAATTCCTAACATTCTGTTTGCTTTCTTAGAAGCCACTGCACACTGAGCAGAGGGTTTCAACATAAACAATGACACCTAGGTCTTTTCCTGGGCGGTGACTCCTAATGTGGAACCTTGTATCATATACTACTACTAGCTATAGTTTGGGTACCTCTTTCCTACAATACATCACTTTGCACTTGCTGACATTAAATGTCATCTGCCATTTGGATACCCAGTCTCGTAAAATCTCGCAATTTTTCACAATCCTCCTGCAATTTAACAACTTTGAATAACTTTGTGTCATTGGAAAATTTCATTACCTCACTAGTTATTCCCATCTCTAGATCGTTTATACTACTTGTGGTAGATAGAAGTATGAGTGGCTCACAGGAGAGAGAGGCAACAGATGAGAAGGAAAGCCCCTGTGCAGAGGGTGTACAGGCCCAGAATACAGTTGATGGACATGACTAAGGAGCAGTATGTGCACAGTTTCAGATTTGATAAGGAGACACTAGTACACCTGTGCAACCAGCTGGAAGAAAACCTAGAGCTCGCCACATGGAGAGCACAAGCCCTGTTAGTTCACCTGAAGGACACCACAAACCTAGAATTCTTTGCCACTGGATCCTTCCTTGACATACTGTCACACTTCCTTCTGTGCTCAGAAGTTCTGAGAGAAGAGAAAATTTTCTCTAGGTAAGTGACATTATTTTGCTCTGTGCTTGGTAACTTAAAGATTGGGTTTAAAAGAGG